>NC_088880.1:12504424-12656124 GCF_032884065.1 Artemia franciscana | reverse complement strand
TAAATCAAAACGTATCCGAGAATCGTAGTCCAAAAATCCTTCCAAAATTAGATAAGGACATAAGACCAACTCAATCAATAACATTCAAAATCAGGCAATACTTGTTAAATTATCCAAATTAAAAATGAATGTCTTGAATCTAGGCCAATTTGACTCATAGCAAAATATTATGAAATTACAGACTGAATTAAAAGCTGAATAAAACTGAATTAAAAGTCTTATCTACTCTTTTTTTTTTCGTCTGTTTCCAAGACAATACAACAGAAATAGATTCTTCAAAACTGTGGCTAAAACTTTCCAATCTCAAAAGACGCATCAAGCTATTATACTCAATTTAAAAGGCAATAAATATAAAATAACAGTAACAAAATGTTCAATTAAATACAAATTTTGTCATTTGTAACTGCTTTACTGTGTATTTACAATGTATATGATATTTATTTCTTTTTTTACTTTATATGGTGCTAAAATCATTGCCAAATAACAATAAAATACCCATTTTTTCCGGTATTTTCAACATCAAAATGAATATAAAATTTTAAAACACAAAGTGATCCATTATTATTGAGCAAATATAGAATCACAAGTTTATTTCTTGAATTTTTTTAGTCATGCTCAAAATCCACCAACATTTTAGATAATAGAAACACAATTGTTAGTAAAATCACTAATAACAGCCGGTAAGGACTGTAGACACAAGTTTGAAATTGGTGTATTCAAAATAGATGATCAAGAAGCTTACTTTTTCTCGGTGCTTCAAACGCCGAGAAAATGCGCCAAATATAGTGTCAAAGATTTCCAGAGCAAAAACTATGGGACAAAAATTTCAGGAACCAAGATCGGTTACAATCGACAACCCTGGAAAAAGTAGAGTCGACTGTATAGCTGAAATGTTTTGATGGGCTATTTTAGGAGTATTTATATAAGTCATTCTCGAGCTGCTGAAATGAACTGTATGAAATTTTATGTAATAACAACTTATCCCAACAACAACAAAAAACATGTAAAATAGTTCTAGATGACCTGACAGAGAACTGGGCTCTATATGATGGTTAGATTGCTCAAAGTTATTTGCACTTCACATTTTTTTAATTTATGTGGCCAAGTTGAGACATATTTTTCGTAGCTGCAATGGATGAAATTATACTTACGACAGGAACAGACGAATTTCCAAAAATACTTTTGAGGACAGCAAGACATCTGCTAATAATCACATCATCACTAACGTTCTCCATGACTGCAGCAGCTTCACCAGCAACCAGGGCAATTAAAACCGGACTTTTATAAAGGTTCCAAAATAAGAACATTTCCCCTGAAAAGAAATTTGTTGACGTAAATTCCTCTGGACCACCTTCGCTATAAATTACCACAATATTTTACAAGTAATTTTGGTGGTCATCCTAGAGTAGAAATCACCAGACGATCGATCGCAAGCTACTGGTAGCTCGCAGGGAACTTCTTGGTAGCTCACGGGGAATTTTCAGAAACAGCGCTTAGGGCAACTAATCTGATTTGCACAGCTCGTTCCAAACCTCTCTTTTGTATTTTCACAATTTGTTCCTTAGTTTTTTAAGGCCTTTGTTTTTTAAATGTCCCATTATATTGTGAGTTTGGCTTTAGAATTTATTTATGTCTACCGAATATGAGAATGATTAAAAATATGAATATGTCAAATAAACACCAATTGACATAGGGCAATTTTACCGTCGGAATGAAAAGGAGGATAAACGAAGAAACCAGAGCGAACGATCCTGATAAGGTCAGCAGTCCCCCACCTGTGGGTATAAATTCCTTCACCTATGATAGTCTTTCACAAACAAATAGAAGAATTAAAGAGCAAGGTTTAGTCTGCAAACCTAAACCCGTTGCAGGCTTTTTTTTTTACCCAAATAAGAAACAAATGTGTGTGCTTAATTTCTAACACAAGTGTGTTAATTGAGGAGAAAGGAAATGTTGAACGCCATTATACAACCGTTCACTCCAATATTGAAAAGTATTTATCTCATAATTCTTCCTTATGGAAGAATTATTAAGGAGAGGGTCTCCTTAAGGAGAAAGCAGTACAATTGAAGTTCCAATTTAATGCTAAATAAAACTTTTTTTAAGAAAATTAAACATCAACAAAGCAGCAACTACGGCATCTATTTGTGTTTCAAAGATTATTGCTGAAAATAAACGAAAAACCTTACGAAAATTGTGAACTGATCAAAGCTGGATTTTGAGAAGCTAAAGGTATATTATTTATCAATTTTTAAAAACAAAGGTAAGATAATGTCTGCTATTCAATAAATGCATTTGTCTGCTAATACAGTTATGAGAAGAGTTGAATTCATGGGTTCTGACATAGTTTCAGAACTTGAAACTGACTTAGGTTGCTGCAGTTATTTTTCTAGCAACTTGACGAATCAAATGAAACGGTCCATACAGATCAGAGGGTTATTTTCCTAATAACAGTTTTTAATGACTTCCAAGTTACGTACTATGGGAGTATTATGACGTACTATGGGAGAGGATATACATTCTTCTTTTAAAAAGCTCAACGGCCCCTGAAAATATTCCTGTAGAGACTTTGTTAGGCTCGGAAACCGATGATGGGAGAATATTCATTTCATTGTGTCGTAAAGACAGAATCTACCCGAAACTTCTGTCTTGCCATTGCATTGTACACCAGCGTGAGTCCTACTGAGTCAGATTCTGAGTCGGCATATCCTAATGTGGCGGATAGAGAAACACCCTGAAGATATGTAGGGCACCTCAATAGGAGGCTTAGACGGATGGTGAAGGGCAGATGATCCAGAACCCTGGACACTGGCCTTTGCTAAGGGTAGAGATGAATGGCATACCGCTATCCTGACCAAACAGCCACGAAACCCCTTCTCTTTTATATAGTTCTGATATGGCGAAAAATAGAATACGAAACTTATGGTACAGCGACCGGGACAACCGACGGTCATGCAACATTTTGAAAAAGACAACGCTGCATCAGAGACGAAACTTCGAAGTAATCTTTTTTCACAATCACTGAATCAAGCGATGAAAATTTTACTGTAGCAATTAAAAATTATGTCAGCCTTTTAAAACGTGTCAAGGATAACCCCCTCAAGAGGTTGATTATGTAAAGGAATGATGATGGCGAGGAAAATCAAGCTAATAAATATTAATCCCCATGGTGCTGCTGACAGAGTATATAGTCAACTACAGTTACATTTCAGTATTTTGCACAATCTCATAGTTTTATTCAGCAAAGTTGTTTAGTGACATACTTTAGAACTTTATTCTCCACTAATTAGCAGGAAAACGACAGATATCAACATTTATTTCTAATTTTTTAACCGTTGAAGTTTAACCATTGGTCTAGCAATATTTAAATAAAAGCATCAACAAAACAAAATATGTACAATAAGACCAGTTTTGGACTTAAAGTCTACTTTATTAATAAATAAATGGTGAGTATTTTTCAAATATTTTTAAACAGAAGAGGCTAAAAACGATAATTAACTTAAAGAGATATTTATCACCGTAAATCTCTTTTGTTTCCCAGCAAAGTACCCAAAACACCTTGGTAATTTCCATTCCTTCTATACCCCAGCCAATTTCTAAAATCATCTTTAAAGAAGTCTATGTTGCCTAAATTGTTCTGAAAAAACAATTGTTTCATTTTATATTTTTAGCTTGAGAATAAATTTCAAATATACAGGATTAGATACTGAAGGACCCAAGTCAATTTTTTTTTTTTTTATCAATATGACAACTTCGTTTAATCAAGGAACTGAAATTTCCTTTTAATAGACATATTCTCAAAATAAGTCGCTATTCTCAAGATAATTTTTTTTGGTTTTAGATTTTATTTCATTTCAGGTTATTTTAAGATATTATCTGTTTCTTAGCGTTGAAAACGCTTTGTTTTATACAGGCAAAACATCCGTCTTTTCCTCCAACTAACGATAGTCCCGTTTGTTTTCTTCATCTTCATCATGTCTCTCTCTCTTTAACTTGAAGACAATATTCTTAAGAAATATATATTTATTTATAACCCACTTATATATAAAGATAAATAGTGGAGTTAACACGAACAAAAATCAACAATAACATTGCACAAAAAAATCTCCGAAAACAATTAAACAACAATAACATTAAATAAATAAAATTAATGAAACAACCTAATTGAACCATAATGAGGCGACAAACGCCAACACGCTGTTTCTGAAATCTTTTTGTGTAAACCAGTCAACTTTTCAGTAATATTCGGGAGGTGAAACTTATTTATAATTTTTCTATTCCTATACCAAAGAGCAATATAAAGAAGATATTTACCCGAATATCACTAAAATCCTTCTTCCTAAGTATAGAATAAAGCCCAGAAATCTGTCAATGTAAACTCAATTCTTCCAATTATACCTCCCCTTATTGTAAAAAGCACCCAAAACCAGCTCAAGTAATGGACTAAATCATCATTCTTATCTTTGGAAAGTTATTTTTGACCAGTATACTCCTCTCCTTTGCATGTTTTTTTTTTGCTAATAGTATTTTTCTGAGACTGTATGGTAAAACACGTAGGATATTTTAACAGTTTGTAATCCTTCGCAAAAATGTTAAAAAGAAATCATGCTGCTTAAATTGTTCGTTGCATATTATCATCTTTGAGAAGCTTTTCGACCAAAAAAACTCATACCCGAGTTTTTATATCAAATTGTACTGAAAGCTTGTCTCTAGACATTTCCTACCACGATGACCCTTAAGCTCCAAAGTTTGGAACTCCGTTTGGGTGACCTTATCCTAAGGTTTGGCAAAATGCTGCTGTCTAATCCTTCTCACCGTGATATTTTACCCCCAAAAGCCCCGGCAGTCAGCCGTACAAGACAGAAGCTAAAACTTTTGCCTGTGCGTACTCGGACAAACCGATACCAGAACTCTTTCGTCCCTTTTTTACGTCATTATATAATAGTGGATAATAACATGTTTTGTATTTCAACATCAAATTAGCCATTTGAGATATGATTGTTGTTTAAATAAAACTTTTTCTCTCTCTCTCCTTTAATATTTAAAAACAGTCCCACCTTTTTTTTGCCTTTTATACAATTTAATCAATCCTGGACTAAAATGTAGAAGATGCCTGAACCCCGAATGAGGCTCAACAAACAGCTCAAATTCTACATTAAATTTTTCGGAAGGAATGTAGGTCCATCACTTCTACTCATTTACCTGATAATGCTGCTGAACTGCTCGACTATTTAGTGACAATTAGTGACACGTATTTATCTATTGTCGCTATTAATGAGGTGTCATAAGTGAGGTGTCACTATTCTTGTTACAATTAAATTCTACAAATGAGTTTTTTTTCCAAGAAAAAATTAAAAAGCGATTTAGATTAGAAACCGAACACAAATTATTTTGTATATGAGAATTACCGCCCGCTCAACCCCCATCCCCCTTCAAAATATAAATTTGGCTATATCCACGACCTATACTTATTTTTAAAAAGTATGGTAATTTTCCTTTTAAATCGTAAAAATACCTCTAGAATTAGTAGTTTGTCCAACATGTCCAAATAAATTCACATTGGCATCCCAAAAGACTTTATCAAAGCAGAGTACAACCTTGTTTAAATTACCAAACCCCAATCTTTGGATGGGATTGGTTTTCCAGACTGGTAGTGGAGGATCAAATTTGACAGTATTGGGCGGACATTGGTAGTTGGCAGACTTGGAATTGCTTGCGGCGGCAACAGCTTGCTTTAAAACACCGAGCGGAAGCGTGCAAAGCACTGCATCACCTGTAAAAAGGAAAAAAAGGCTAGACACGGTTGTCAATAAGTCATAAAACACGAAGTCACTAGTTATTTCCTCGGCTAGAACTTTCTGACTACCAATGTTTATCCATTCCATATCAGCGGTTTTAGGTCCATTACTTTGATTTTTCTATTTAATGTTCAAGACTCTTATCAGAATATTCTAGAAGTTAATTGAACCTATAGCTTTTTCATGTTTCAGAGATTTTAGTACCACACTTGACTATTTAGGTAATATGTTCATAAATTTGTTCCCTAAAAATAAGGATAAGAGTCTATAAAATACCAAAAGAATGTTAATCTTATAATGAAATACGTTAACAAAAAGCGTATTCAGCCTATTGTCTATTCAACCCTTCAGCCCAATGAGAATAATATTTAGCCAGCTGTCAAATTTTTTTTTTTTATTGCTTAGTAACTCGTTAAATTGAATTTGAACAAATTTCACATACTTTTCTGAACAGTTCTTGCATCAACTCTCCAGCCTGGAACAGTCATTTTGAGTATGAATTTCAGTCGTTTAGGGGAGGGAGGGTAAAGTATTTCGACAGTGTGAAGTTCGAAAACAATTATTACTTCATAATATGTAAAGTAATTGTACCTAACACATTTTGCATGCAGACCTCCTATGCTTTAACCCCATGGACTAAATTATCCTACAAATAAGAAAGAGGTGGGCAAGGGTTAAGTCTGCACAGCAACCAACTTAGATCTAAGTCTGCAACAGAAAACAGTAGAAGATCCTGACATCTTTTGCCACGCGAAAACAGTAAGAAACCTGAACCTCTAGGTCTTCTTTTTCTAGACACTTCAGCTTTCAAGGCTTGATTGCCCCAACAAACTATTGACCGTCATCCGTCTTGTCCTTTTCAAAGAAGGCGTATACAAGACGGCAAAAATTTGACAGGAAAAGAATTACTAAAACAGTAAAATCAAGTAAAACCTAACCATTCTGACCATCCGCATTTTCAACGTCTATTATCAGCAGAACATGACAAAAAAAAACACCCCTCCTCTCCTCAACAAAATGAAGAGCAGTGATGGGCTGTAGTTGCCAAGTAATGACTACAGACCCTAGTGTCTTCAATTTAGAAGTGGTCCAACTCATTTTGTCAATGAGTTCAGAAGAATGAGATGAGTGTTGTTTCAGCCACTGCATGTTCAACAATGTTCTCTCGTTTTAGGGTGCAGTTTGAACCCCTCCTATCTTTGGCTAGACAAGTAGAGTAACGAGAATACTGAAGATAAATTTTTAGAACATAATTAACAGTGAAATCACACAAACAAACAAAAAAGGCCACAGATGTGAACAGCTGCAAACTACTGATTATAGACAGTCACGAAAGTGGAATTCAATATTGAAGTGGCCAGACTGATTTTGTCAATGCGTTCCCAACATAAAAAAGACATTTTATAACTACTACATCTTCATGTCCCTCGTTTTGAGGGTTGGTCACTCTCTCTTTGGCAAGATAAGCGAATGAGACAATATTGAATATAAATTTTTAGTACATAATGGCCGTGAAAATATATTTTTGCATCACTCCCTGATCACTTCCTGAGTGTCCCCTGAGTGTTTATTTCATATTATATGGTGGTCTTTTCAGCACTTTGACTCCCAGGCCTCAGGTATGGTCTATTTTTATCTTATATGTTGTTTAGCTATTGTTCTCTTTTTTTGTTGTAGCTTATATTCTTTTTTTTATCCCCCTTGTACGCCTGGCCATGGAGCCTTTCGAAGGGGAGTATTGTATTTACGATTGTATTTAGTGGTGAATAGGACTCTGAACTCTTATACTTCAAATGAAACAAAACATAGAACAATTATTTTCAATTCCTTTCACTCTTGTCGACGGCCAATAATTTCTTAGACTACGATGTATTGTAATTAGTAATTCAAATGAAAAAAAAAAAAAAAAAAAAAAAAACGTGCGATATTTCAAAAAGCCAACGGAAAATAATAAAAAGCCTTTTAACACTGAATATAATTAAAGTTCAGATGTTTTGGCTTCATGTCCGGGACCTTTTACCAATGGAACACAACAACTAAACTAAACAAAACATTACAAGAAAAGGAACAAACAAACAAGCAAAACTCAAAAGCTAATAAATTAGCATCTTAGTTATGTCCAACGTGATAATAATCACCATGAACTAACATATTGGCATCACCATATAGTATATTTTTAAGATGTGAATTTGTTTGTTTATGTTTTGTTGTTTTTCCTTGTCTTTATGTGTTGTTTAATTAGGTTAAGCTTGTCTGTTTTCCATTTTTTTTCAGTCGATAAAACCTTCCGGACGTGAAGCAAAAATATCCAGACTTTATTCTTTTGAGTATTTAAAAGTTTTTTTTGAAATTTTTTCACTGTCTTAATAAAATATTATAGGCCAACCCGTTTGCCTACATTTTTACTTCGCTTAAAACTATTAACGGCAAACGTTTTTTACTTAATTTTTGAGATGTGAGTTAACAATACTGAAAGAAATAGTGTCCAAAAACTGATTAATTATCCTAGGCCAAACACTTAATTATACATTATTGTATCACTTGGTTGGATAGCCCCGTTGCAAAGCGTTGGAAATCAATTTTTACTTAAATATTAATAACAAGGGAAAACGAGAGTAGTAAAACTTAAACTTAACAGAAAAACTTAAGGGAATAAAATAAAACTTAAGGGAATTAAATGTAGCGCTACATGTCCAAACCACGAGGTTGAAATTCTAATCGAAAAGATGAGTACTTAACGTTAAAGTTAATAAAAGGTAAAATTATTTAAGTCTTTAAATTACAAAGGTATAACTTAAATCTAACTGGAATGGCTTAAAACGGAACAACTAGCTTATCAGAATCTTAAATATTCCATCCTGAAGCACAAGGGTGCACCAAGAAGCTACCAACAAGTTACGGTTTAGTTTAATGCTCTCTAATGCTTGAATATTTGTTCCGTCGGCTAAGTCCAGTTAGACCTTGAATGGCTCAAATGTTATGATATAAAACTTAAATATATTTTAATAGATTTTAATAATGTTACATTTGAGAGTCCCAAAGAGGGAGTTAGAACAGTCAAAGGCAGTGCAAGAGCAGATTGGCAGTCCACAACGAGAATAAAATTACGAAGAAACAAATATTTTCTTAAATACAGCCATCATAGAAAAATTTGTCGCCGCGAATTTGAAATTTTCTCTGACGAAAATAAAACCTACCTTTTATCTTTCTGTTTAAATAGAACTCAAATACGATCACATAAGACTTTTTTCTCTCCTTTTTTTAATTAGGCAATTGACTACTTCGAAAGAAGTTAATACTATAGTCAAAATAAGTAAATACTTATTCGGTCGATGCATGAGTTGCAGAGTACCTTAAAGCTGAGATAAAAAAAAAAACAGAATACATAAACGTGATAAAACAATCAAAATCACTCGCATTACAAGGTAATCGTGAAAAAAGTACCCTAGAATGCTCAACTTCTAGTAGCTATTCACAGGGACAGAAAACTAAAGATGAAAAATTTTAGATATTTTCCGTTTTTATTCTAAATGAGAAATACCATGCGGGTAGCACATACCATTTTTTATTTCCACTTTTCCCTTTAACTGATCTAAATCTCTATAAAATACTGAGGATTCACTCAACGGTATTCCTGAATAGAAAGAATATGACACAATTGACAAAAAAAAAATCTTCAAAAACAATTCATTATACCAACTGTGTTATGGGTGCTGAGTTTTATTGCTGGAATAATTCAAAATCCAAACGTAGAACGTACTTATTTTACAATTTTGAGGCTTATGCACAACACAACGTTATCGACCTAGCAGTTTTGAAAGGCAAAACGTTTTTGGAACTAGTAGCTCTTAATCCATATTAAACCCTCGTTTAATACAACAAACTTTTCAGTTTGATCAGTTTCTCGGACACTTTGAGGTCATGCTGAAACCTAAATCTCTCAGCTACAAATGGGTAAAATACTAATGTATAAACCTGTACCATGACAATAGAAAAAACTGACCTCGAAGAACCTCTCGCATGTTATTCTTCGTGGTATAGGTAACTTCCACGCCATCGTTTTCATATTTTATTACATTAACTGGATTTCTAAGACAACTATCAAACCCCTCACTCAGAGCAATTGGAACACAACTGTACACATTTATGACAGTTCAATGACTTCCTGATAATTCAAAGTCATCGTCTTGATCCCAGTGTTTCAAGCTGAGGTTAGTAAGTGGGGTAGCGTTGGCAAATTCGAGGTTGGCACAGTGTCAGTCAAATATTTGACAGACATCGCATGGTGGGTTGGCTTCTAACTCTTCGAGTTGCTTTTCCATATTTTGTACAGCTTCCTAGAAAATATTAGATAATTCAAACTTTATTAGTGTCATTAATCTAACCGATTCAAGCAGCATCTGTACTGATGACAGAATATTTTTGAATATAAGCTTATACAGAACATCGTAATCCCCAAGACATGACGTATAAATTCCTAAAAAAAAAAAAAATCAGATTTGCCTCACCCCCCCCCTCAATAGAAGCTATGCGTGTTTGACTAATATGAAAGCTTAACTGAGAGGCACAGACAACAATATTTATCAACTATCTTTGTTTTCAGCAATTTGTTACAAGACAAGAGGTATATTCTTTTTCATCTTCCATGGCTTACAAGCATTTTGCTCACACGACTTTCCTGCAAATAAGTACACTACTATCCCCACTATAGCTCACATCACCACTAAGCTGCCCTCGGTCAACCCTCCTTCAACCTGTTCAAAGCCTTTATTTCCTCCCATGAAGTAATGACCTCTTTCCAAACTGATCAAAGAGGCCTTAGTTTTCGTTTGACCTTAGCAAAATTCTCAAAAAGCACAATTTTCGGCAGCCTATAATTCTTCAGTCACCAAGCTTGACCTAATCATCTCAACCTTTTCTTATTATGTGCATATAAAAATGATAGTATCCAGAAGTCTTATGATTCGCAGCCACTACAGACTGCTGTGGACAGCCTATATGCTTTTGAAGTAAAAAGCATAACAGCTAAGCTATTGACGGCGCATAAAGGGTAAAACTGAAATTCCACTTGCTGGGTCTTTTTCACAGGGACAGGTACCATGTCGTCCAACCTTACGACATCTGGAATCCAACCCTGAGCCCAGCATCACCAAGGAGAGAATGCCACCCTAATTTAAGTTCGTTTACTTGGTAATAAACTACCTTTTTCCGTTTCAAAAACATAATTTCTTGTTTTTAGTTGTTGTCACAAGACTCCAAGGTCCAGCTTGCTCAGCCACTATTTCTCCTTCCATTTCTCTTAGGTACCTTGGGCCTCCATATTGTGAAACAATTCCAGCCATATAACTAGCCATTACCAACGCCTTAATGAAAACTGAGGAAGTCCTATGGAGTCCAATTTGAAGGGTTACTTTAATAAGTGAACCTCTTGGTTCCAATTTGAAAGTATATACAATTTCTGAACGGAAACAAATTTCTTTCGTTTTTTTTGTCTCTTCGACTTCGCAAGTATCACCTTCATATTCCAATTTAAACCGAAATATGTACGCATCAAGACACTATAGACGCTCCTTAAAATTTTAATTCATTAATAGATACTATCAAGTCTCCTTGCTTTATTTCCTTTCGTTTACCCTTACATGTGTTCCCGGTTAAAAGTTTCCTTATTGTTTTCTTTTTCTTTCTTCATAGTCCTCTAATCGCATTTAAAAACCGTATTACCTTTCGCAAGAGACATTCCAAATAGTAGTTACTATTCCTCAATTAGCTTTAAATGACAAACATTTCCTACAAGACGATTTTTTTCCAACATATCTCTCTGTGTTTTCAGTTTAAATAATATACAGTTCTTGCAGCCTCATCTGGAATCTGAAGTTCAAATGTTACGTGAGAATTCGTTTAACCATATGCTCCCCAAACTCAGTGGCAGATCCAGGGGGCGGGAGCCCCCCCCCCCCCTGAAGAGGTGGTGGGTTTGTGGTTGGGACCGTTTGCTCTGGTATGGGTTGGAACGAAAGTTTTTCTTTTTGTAATTGGTTGTTAATAGTTGAGGTTTTAATAAGTTTTTAATTATTATGACTGTTTCATTTTGCAAACAAGTTTGAAACAAGGTTTTAGTCACTTTGTGGGGTCTCTGTAAGATTTTACTGATGTCGCATACCGCCAAAAAGTATTTCATTAAATTTAGGTTTATCACGGGAATCTGTCCGTATTACCACAAAAGCCAACTGGGAGGTGAAAATCTTCATTTCGCAATAACAAGGAGGGGAAATTTAAAATCTTAACTTCTGTAGGCTGTCAAAATGATATTTCAGGATTGTGCTGTTACAACGGGGCTGAAAAGCAAAATATTCACTTCTTTTTACTGTCAAAATTTGTTTTCGAGTCTTGCTATGACACTGAGGTGAAGAAATTGATATCATTACTTTTTATGGCTGTCTGTTTCGGTTTTTTTTGGGGTTTCTTTTTTTTAAAGCAGAGAGTTTTTCTACAATTTTGTTTTTTAGGGGATTTCTATAATAGAAAGTAAATGTATGAGAAGTGCAAAAAGTTATAAATTTAAGTTTTGGATTTTGGTGAGGAAATGGTGGCCCCTTCACTGCCTATTTTCATCTAACTAAAGCTCTGCATTATATGACATATCACCTCCTCTGTTCATCCTAAAACATTAAAATACAGGCCAAATTCTTTAGAACTTTAATAAAGGTTCGTATAAGTATATACTTAAAACTAAGTATATGAGTCGAAATACTCCTTCAAAGGTCGGAGTGATCATTTAAGAAAAATAAATTTTCGAAAAATTATTTATAAAAGAAGGCAAATAACTATGTATTTACCTAGCTGGTATAGACAGGTTTCTGAATTCTCATTTTGAATCAGAAGGATGGCATCGATTTTTTTTCGAGCATTTACTAATAAAACGTTAATAAAGTGGAAATTCATACAACTTGAGTTAGCCACGGAAATAGAATGCAAATATTACTTAAGAATTTCTCACCTTCTCAATACCAAGCAATCACAAAATATGGTTATGTTCTTGTATAGGATTTTTATATTTACTTTGATACATTCCATCCAATCACATTTCCACGATTAGTTGCTTATAAATCAGCAGTTTCACAGGACAATTCTTTTACTTAATGCTAAATCTGAGTCAAATTTCAAATTTTTATATGTGTGCTTAACAGACGTATCAAGATCTAAACGTTTGAATTTAATATCTGAAAGTCTCAAGATAAAAAAAAAAATAATTAGAAATCTACCACAGCTTGAAACCCTGAAAATTTAAATCGGCAATCTATATCTATCAAATAAAAAAATAACAAACACATAGTAATTTCTTTTTTAAGGAGTATTTCGACTCATATACTTATCTACATGCATCTCTATTAGAGTTCATATTTTTTTGACGATTTTGGTCTTTATTCAAATATTTTTGGATGAATAGAAGAGGAAATACTAACGAAAAGCTCTAAACTGACATGACTCAAGACTGACAGGACTAAGCCATTATAAACATTCACCTAAATATTGAAGTGGACATCGACCGTGTAACAAATAAATATGGCGGGAGTGGAAATGGAGAAATAGACTTTTTCCTATAATAGTGTGAATTCTGTAATTTAAGCGAAATATATCGAACTTTAAAACGTAGAAAGATACGCTACTTTGTTATGAGTAGTAAAATTTTGATTAGTAAATTTTTGAGATTTCGTCGAAATTGACACTGTTTATTTGAGCACTATTTCTAAAAAGAAACAGTGATTAGTTAATACTTTATTCCCTATACTTAAAATCCTCGTTTTAAATTTTTTCTATGAATGTCTATCTGTTACATTATAACAAGAAAAACATTCTGTTTTTCTTGTTACATTCCTAAAAGAACTAGTATTTAATGTTTAATATATCTTTACGAATATACAAGTTGTATCTTTATCCCCATTTCCTACTCTTCATTACTACCGTAGTTACTAAGCGATGCCACAAAGTTAGGCGACAGTCTATTCGTTTGACCTATTTGTATAGGTTTGACCTATACAAATTGTCACAAAGAGTGCATGACCCCAAAAGACGGTTCAAGATCTTTTTTTTTTCTTTTTGATACATAAAAAAGATTAACTCACTCGCTATAGTGGTTAAAGGCAAAAAATTATGCAGAAAATGCTAAATATCATTTTTTTTATGGATGGTGAACAGCTTATTTTTATGGCAGGATGGATTTATAACTTACTATTTTTTGTATAAATATTTTTATACCATTTCAATTTCCACAGATTTATTAGAGCTAAACCCTAACCAGGTTTTGGATTAAATTTACGACCATTTCCACTACCTACTTAAGACGCACAGTTGTCGAGGTTCCCTTTAAATTTCATGTTTTTTTCTTGTTTTCAAGTTTATCCGAGCAACCTATTATGCACCCTCCCCCTTAAAGAAAATCCTGGATCCACCCCTGCCCAAACTCACGGTTAAATCAGCAGCAGTTCACTCTTTACTAGGCAGAGAGAAGTTAAGTCGGTATCAATGTTGTAGTTCTTGTTTTTTCTACCATTTTGTCACAATAATTGTTTTATTCAAACTCTAGGCAGTTACTGAACCCAAGACATGGCAGCCATGGTGCAATCACACAACAAGAAAAAGTTTCCATTATCCAAGGGAATATGATGATTTAGATTTAAAAGAGGAATCATTTCAGGCTTGAAAGTGATTATAAGTGCTACTCAAAGCTTAGTTTCTTACCAAGATATACACGAAAAAATTTTCTAATTTTCTATACGCTTTTTAAATGGATTATTCTTTTCCATGGGAATAGGCGGAAAAACTTATGGAAACATTTGTCTCAATGTGTTAAAAAGCTGAGCTGTTTTCTGGTACTATTCTATTTCTATGAATTTGTGTTAATTTTAAAACAAAAATAAGTTTGCAATTAGGTTTCCACATGTGATCAAGCATATCTATAAACTGAAGTAACATATGAATAAGCCATACTTATAGAATTTCAACACATTTTTGTAAGTTCAACCCTTTGGTCGAAATGTTTATTAGTCTTAGATTCTCATAAATGCATCAGAGCAAACTTTTCCCTTGCCCAACTGATCCTAGACCCTCTTTCAAATTTAATTCATTTGAAATAATTTTCTTGCAAGGCCAATTATTGCTTTAAGCATATAAGTATTAATTGAACATCAATACGAAAAGCCTTTTTTTTAACTTGTGTTTTAAGGAAAAAACCCAGTTGTAAAACAGACAATTAAGCCCCATTTTCCTTCAGCTGTGTAGAAATTTTTTTCTCGAATTTTGGTTGGTTGATTACCCATCCGTTACGTCCGTATAACTCAAAATGAAAACAGAACTAAGACAAAAGGTACATTTCATACAATCTTCAAAAGGGAGCTATTGTGCTCCTAGGAGTCCTTAAAGATTTGTCCTGGGAAATTCTAAGAGCAATCGAAGTCCTCTAGATCTGAACGCCGCTCAAGTTCGACCACAATTACAGAGTTGTAATTCAAAGGAGATTGAAAACACCCATGGTTAGGAAACATTGGATGAGCCTGTTTTACTAGAAAAACGAGAGGATCGTAAGGCTGAATCATCTGTCCACATGCCAAAACATCAAATAGGAGAAGGTTAGAAGACTGGTTTATCCCGTATGGAAAACCCTCTCTCCTAAAATAGGCTAGGTCATTTTTGAAAAATTATTTTGGGGGGGGGGAATAATTAAAAAATCGTGGTTTAAATATGCCCCCTTTTCAAACTGTGTACGTTTATGGGTAAGGAGTGTTTTATCTACCAATATAAAAGCGATTTGTTTTCTATTTTAATTACTTTCTTGAAAACTTTTCCTGTTAAAACCTTAATTTTACTGTCCACTAAAATTATGAAAATGTGAAATACAGCCTTCCGTTTTTAGCAGGATGAAACCAATGAGAAAGAGCTAACCTGAAACGAGTCCCATTCGTCATGAAGTTGGTTCAGGAGACGCGCTAAAACCCTTGATTGAAACAAGTCTTGAATGTTCTTAGTCTTTTCTGCTTCTTCTCTGAGTGATTCATACTTGCCATGCATAGTTACAATCTTGGTTTTAACAGCCAATGACTAAAAACAAATATATATCATATTATGGTACTGTCTTGGCTTCAACCCACCTTTCATTTCATTTTATACTTAGTTTATTCACTATACAAACCAAAGTTCTTACATTAAAGTCAGACTAAGCCTAAGTAAAGAAACACTACATTGTACGTGATTTCCCATAAATCTAGGCCAAATTCAAATCCTCTGAGCATTCTCAGAAAAAAAAATTAATTTTTGTAGACCATCCAGCTATAAATACTATTTTCCATTGACCTATTTTGCCCAAAATTTCGTTCTTTATTAGATGGCGTTAGGGATTAGCTTCTGCCAATGAGAGACAAATGAAGATTGCTTGAAATGCTGTTGATTGGCATACAGTATACGAACGTTGATACTCTTTCTGTTCTGTCGTTATTTCTTTTTTTAAGCCCTTCCTTTCTTTCTTAAAATAGTATGCTCGTGTTACAAAAAGTATCGTAAATATTCAAGGAAATTGGTAGTTTTGTAACTGTAATTATCTATTCTACTGCTTCACAATACCTATTTGTGCGATTGTAACGACTTTTATCACTTTACTTACATATTCAATTAAAGGCAAATTGAAACTAAACAGAAGTAACTGACCCCCCCCCCATTTATAAACCAAGCACAAGCCATATTTGCTCTTTTTCTCTCCTTCCCTCCCTTTGTTTGTCATTCACAAAAACAGACTTAGAATTTGTTTCCAAACTGTTTTCTTTTCTAATTTTAAACTACACATGGATTTGGCATGAAAACTAAATATGAAAGCTTCATCCAACAATCAGTAAAAATTTTGAAAAATCTCCCAGCAAAAATTATCTTGAGAACTCCATCCTTTAACTCCTTCAAAAGAAGTCGAAATTGTCACAAACAGTGTTACAATACTGTAAATGACTGTAAAAAATTAAATTAATTTATTTAAGAATAGAATAATTGTAATATTCAAAACATTTGAAACAAAGATGTATAAAAACGAATGAAATAGAAATATTTTTTCATAAACAAAAAAAAAATATACAAAAAAAATCATAAAAGTTCGAATATTTTACCTTCACATTCGGAAGCCTTTATGAAAAGAAAAAACAGTCGTCTAAATAGGAGACGTATAAAAAAAAGGAAAAAAACTTAAATGCTAAACAAAAAAAAAAGAAAACGGAGAGAAAACCCAATTAAAAAAAATAACAACTTCCTTTACTGTTTCAATGTGAGCTTCCTTCCCCTTTTCTTTTTGTTTTTTGATTAGAATTTGTGTTTTTCTTTGTTGTTTTTTTAATGTCTTCTTTAAGCTAGTGTTTATTATTGTTGGTTTTTTTTCAAAAAGGCTTCCAGAATTAAAGTCAAAATATTCGAACTTCTAGAATTACTTTTTTTTATAAATAGTATTTTATTTTTACTGTCTTACTAACAAATTTTATCCATTTTCCGTTAACTATCGTTTCAATTGTAAATTGAAAGGCAGGACGGTCTAAGAAATTGTCTTCAAAATACTAATTAATCCTTTATCTCAATTAGTTTCTAGGTGACAGGCCACCTGCAGCCCAAGAACCCGTGTCTTGGATGAAAATAATTTTTAAACAACCTAAAAATCACCATCACATGGATAAGTTAGCTTATAAAGTGAAAAATCACAGGTCATAACACAGATATACAGTAAGAAAGAATAGAGTGTTTAAACTGTGTCGGGGGCATTGGTACTTTGAAAATGACTGAAAAGGAGATGTTTATCTTTAATACTGTACACTGATTGTTAGCCTGAAAAGAGTGATAAGTCTGGGATAATTAACAATCAAGACTTATATGCCGTCCTGGCTGAGTTGATTGGTGCGCTTTTTTCAGGATCCTTTGACTGAGAGGGCGAAGGTTCGAATCCTAGTGTACCCAATTATTTAGTTTGGGACGGGCGTCAATGGCGTGACTCTGTAAGCTCAGCCAGAGTCGACCCAACTTTAAATGGGTACCTGGAGAAATCTGGGGTAGGTAAACCGGAAGGGTGTGCGAAAGCACAGGATGGTTGGCCCCCAACCCCCTATTGCAATTCTTGACTAAAGGGCCAAGAAACGGAGATCAGCACCGCCAGTAAGGACTGTAAAGTCTAATGCCATATTCTTTACCTTACCTTTTACGACTTATATGTCAATTCCACTTACTTCTTTAAGTTTACCCTTAAGCTGTTCTTGAAGTTCCGCAATTTTGGACAAATGGGTAATCTGAGATTCTTTGACGCTTTTTTCTTGGGCTTTGATGACCCATTCTAAAGCTTGTCCCAAAGAGACTGGCTTTCCGTTGACCATGTTTAAGTCCAATTGATGAGAAATATAACTTGTGGCTTCTAGTGACCGATTAAACTCTTTCTCAATCATCTCATCTTTTTCTTTCGGAACCTTAAAAAAGATGTAAAAGAGGCAATTATTAAACGCGAGATAAGATCACAAGAAATATCACAATATCACATATTTTCACAAGAAATATCACAATATCACATATTTTCTTATCACAAGAAAATACAGAGGGTTTCCATAGAACATGAAGAAGAGAAAATAGTAAACAGGATAGAAGGGAATCTTTGACGCTTCAGCACGGGTACATTAAGAACTAAATCTACTAGCACCATTGACAGTGCAGCGTTAATGAACAGAAGCATAACAATTCAAAGTAAGTTTAAACTTAGCCGAATTTTAATTATTAAAATTTGGATTTAATTTAGATATATAAGTAAAAAAAAAACAAGCAAAACAAACAGGTAAAAATTCAATAAATGATTTTTATTCTGTTTTTACAAAACCAAGTCTTATCTTAAGATCAATACAACGCAAAAATAAAAAAAGACGATGTAGGTTGATCTTTCGTGAATTTGCTTTTTTGTTTCTCCTAGGAGGTAGACAAACTTGAGTTAGAATCTTACCAGATTCTGCTAATCTTTTGGTCGGAGTTATGGCGATTTATAAGCATAAAATGTGTGCATCTGGTGCTTTCAAGAATCAATCCAACAAGTTAGTATTTTAGTGATATTTTTTTCATTTAGTGATTTTTTCTAAAGATGTTAGTGATTTCATCCTAATTCTTTTGCAAGAATTGGATTATTGCTAAATTTAGATAAATGTCAATTTCTTATATTTGATGGAGTTAGTTTGTCTCATCCTTTGGATTGCATTTCTTTTCCGTACCAGAAGTCACTTCTTTTCGATGGCTTGGGACTTTTGTTTGCAATTCTCTAAGTTCTTTTCGTTTTCACATGATTAGAGATATTCAATTTAAGTTTAAACTGAGGTGCTCTAAGATTGTTGGAAATTATAGACATTTCCGGCCACAAGCACTTACAAAGCTGTACTCGAGTTTCTGCGACCATTCTGTGTTATTTTGTGCTGGGTTTTATATGCTTCTGAATAAAGGTGACGTAAAGAGGGTCAAGACGGATTACTATCGGTATTGTAGGTTCTTACTTTATTTACCACGATCATTTCGGACCCGAAGGTTAATTAGTAAATATCAGGCAACGGATATTGTTCTCTCAGTGGAAAAACTAAGTTCAAAATTAATTGACGAAGCGCCAATCCGTCTTGGTCCTAACAACCACCTTATCTGCCTCTTTTGCTAAATTATTATTTCTTTTTCTTGTATTTTGTGTTATTTGTAGTTCTTTGGTTTTTTTTTCCTTGTACTCCACTTTTTCCCTTTTGTAAGTGGGTAGGAAATAAATTATTATTATTATTATTATTATTATTATTATTATTATTATTATTATTATTATTATCAACCTGGTGGCAACCCTCCCAATCCAAAAGGGTGAAAACTCATCCCAAAAGAATGAAAAATATACATAAATATCTCCTATTTATCCCAGGTAATCCTCTTATTTATGACACTTTAATGACTTTTAAAAACTACATCGTATTTAGTTGCTCCCCCTTCTCCCAGAAATGGAAAAAGGATCGGGAGCCCCGCCACCCCTTTCCTGCAAAGCTGAAGTCCCTGGCTACATTCCTACCTCTCGACTGTCCTCTGTCTTATCCGAAGTAAATTGTTTGTACTGTTTTTTAGGCCAATCAAAAAGCAATGCAACCGACATTTGCGAATTCTAAAATAAACCAAAGAAAACAAATCTTCATGTGGTACCACTTAAACAAAATGATACACCATGTCAACTTAACATTACACGACAAAAGAATATTTTTCAAATGAAAGTAAAGAGGGACAAAAAAACTTATAGCATAAATACTACCCCCTCAACTCTCCACTTTACCAATCACCTTTAAAAGTATATGAACTGAAAATTGTATTCTTTATACGTAAACACGAATACACAAAGCCATCCATCCTCAAACAGTGGTGAAAACCAAATTATTTTCACAATATTCTTGTCTATGAGGATTCATTCTAGAACTGTTGGAAAACAGTGAAACTGTTGCACAAAATCGAGCGACCGATGGGTAGCAGGAGCCTACCCATTTACCACCCCTTGACTCATAAATATGACAATTGTTCGTATTCTGCTTCAATATCTCCCTGTACTTCCATTTGGAAAACAACCGTTTTTATTATTGTTCATTTTTAATTTTGGGTCTAGGGATACACTAAATATGAGAAGGATCTAGCTATCGAGCCTAACTTTTTATCACACTGCTTTGACATTAAAACTTTGCGTCCTGTTAAAAACCAATGCATCCATTATAAAATCTGTTAACGGAACACCCATATTAAACGCTTCGTCCAAATAAATTCCTGAATATGAAGAGAAACTAGGGGTTAAATCACTCCCTTCATATTTATCTGAAAACAAAATTTTCAAATTTTGACATTAATTTTCAATATTAGAATTACCCCACCCCCCCATGCAAAAAAGTCTGCATATATTTGCTTAGGGACGAATGTACCACCATTCCAAGGCCAACTGAGACTGGAAGAGTACTTAAATAGGTCTATAACAACTTAGTATAATTCGAGTCAAATTTGTTGCTTAAAGAAGGAATTGCGGAAACTACCACTTTTCTACGACATGATCTCTTTTGCAACTTAAACACGGCACTAAAACTACAAATTTCCGTTCAAATGAGCCATCTCTCGATAATTTACGACCTATGATCCGATGCAATCAACTCTCGGCGAAAAAACTATGCATGGCCATTCCTCTCAGGAAAATATAGAATTTCAGAACTTTGTAGATTCCTGGATTCTCAGACATCTTGAGTTTCCCAGAGCAATTTTCACAAAGATCAAATATCCTACTCGGGGTATTGTCGATCTTTTTATGAAATCATGTAAATTTTCCCGTACTAAAAATTTTTAATCGGTGAATAAGAGATATATTTTTTGCATATAGAATAAAGAGTGGAATTGATACTGGAATCATTACCACGAAATCTTTCACCTTGCTAGCAATTCTCGATCAGGGTGTTTTCAACTAGCCTAGGGATTTCTCTTAAGGGTATAAGTCGACGGAATTTTCGACATGGACGTTACCAGGGGGATCTCAACCCCAATGTGCAGAAAATTATTTGAAGATATTAATTTAGGTAATATAAGGGCTAGGGTGTTATCCTCCTCTACAGTTATAATTCCTTTGTAGGCTTATGAGGTTATGAGTACCATCACTGTTAACCCACCGCCCAACAAACTAGCCAAGGCCGCTGAACACACTCATCCTCAGCCCAGCGTGTTCAGAGATTGGCCCGTTTCTGCATCCCGTGAAATCCTGACCGGTTATCAATGTTTTCTTATTACCTCTTGCCACTCCAGTCAAAAACCTCTTGCTTTTCCTTCGGCTCCACCTGGATTACAATACGGCACAATTTTTAACAGCCTAGTATGTTTCAACTGTAGAACGTCACCTAGCTATCTTAACCTTTCTCTCCTTATAGTCTTAGAGGTCATTATAGTCATTGTCCATACAGTCCAATAGGGTCACTCAAACGAGCTCCAAAAACATTCCTTGTACAATTCATCTTGAAAATATCTACGATACCTTCCTCAGCCTTCCAAGGCACCCATATTTCAGTCATAACAGAACATAGTCATTATCACGTCTCCTAGTATTCTAATCCTAGCTCGAAGAATCATCTACTAAATATTCTAGACTTTCTTCAACGGTGAAAATACACCCTTTGCCATGGCTATTCTACTTTTTACATCTTCATCGCATCCAACATTCTTGCTAATAATGCTACCAAGGTAAGTATAAAAACTCTAACACAGTGTCATCTAATAGGCTATATTTTCCTAGTGGGGTTTAAAAACCCTTGAGGTCACGCTGCAACACTACTCGCAGTCACAGTTTTGATTAGGCTGTCTTGTGTACTGTTCACACTCGTAAAACTGTCCCAGAACACACAAAAAGTTATTTTTTACACTTAAAAAGACCGACTTCGTAGTTCTTTCGGTTCAAGCTATGCCCAATCTTGGTCACAGGTTCCTAGTAACAGCCCTAGTTTCGGATGCAAGCCTAATTCTATTTTTTTTTTTTTTTTTTTTTTTTTTTTTTTTTTTTTTTTTTTTTTTTTTTTTTTTTTTTTTTTTTTTTTTTTTTTTTTTACACGTATGCTTTACTGAAGCCATTTACCACAATCCTTAAAATAGTCCTTCTCTTAACTTGTTGACATTCCTAAAATAAAAAAAGACCAAAAACATTAAAACTCAAACATATCTTTGTCACTTAGCATGTCCACTTTACATTTCACATACATATTATGTACTCAATTTCAAACTGGGACATGTACCAATACCGGGACATGTACTAATTATAATTTCAATTGAAATGTTAGTTAGAGGGACCCCTCGACCTTAACGTTTATTAAATAAGTCGTCTTTTAATATTACATTATTTTATAATGGAGAGTTATTTTCATGCCAAATATGAAATTACTTTAATAAATATAGTCTATATATATAAAAATAAGTTGTCTGTGTGTGTGTGGGTCTGTCGGGTGACGTCATGTTTGTGTGTTGACTGACGTCATGTTTTCGACTGACGAAATTACAGACCGGGGGCACAGGGGGATATATAAATGACGACGGGGACACAGGGAATGTTCGATTAGCAATCACCATCAACAAAGCTCAAGGGCAATCATTAGAATCATGAGGCATAACTAAAAAAACTAAAAAAAAAGGTAAAAAACTAAAAACTAAAAAAAAGACCATTTCAAAAACGAATGTATATACAGACCGGGACACCGGGACACAAATAACGACCAGGACAAAAGGAATATAAATGACACCCGGGACACTCAAAGAGAAATCACAGACTGGGACACCGGGACACAAATGACGACCGGGACACAGGGAATATAAATGACGACCGGGACACAGGGACACAACTACAACGGGGACGCCGGGGGGGCACAGGGGGATATATAAATGACGACGGCAACAAAGGGAATGGTCGATTAGCAATCACCATCAACAAAGCTCAAGGGCAATCATTAGAATCATGAGGTATAGATCTGAATACGGATTGTTTTCCCGTGGACCATTATATGTTGCATGTTCAAGAGTCGGTAAACCTGACAATCTATTTATATGCACAGACAATGGGACAGCAAAGAATGTTGTATATTCGCAAGTTTTACGTAGTTAAAAACATATACATATATATATATATATATATATATATATATATATATATATATATATATATATATATATATATATATATATATATATATATATATATATATCTGTATTCACAGGTGGGACATAGGGACACAACTACAATGGCGCGTAACTAATATGGCGCATAACGACTTACGCGCGCGGGGCGGCTTGGGGGGCGCGAAGCACCCCCACCAACTAGGTGTTGGGGTGCCACCCCAACAGCTAGTATATAATAAATATGGTCATATTTTATAAACATGAAACGAAACCAGATAGTAAACAGATAAGATTTTACACTCAAGTAGACCTTTCAAAAAAAAACACCAACATCCACAAGAGTAGCTCTGTTGTAATGCTACATATTGTGATGAATTTGATAACTTAAACCTGATGTGGGAAAGCTTCGATTGGGGAAAAATCCACTTTTTTACAATATTCGGGGGAATTCTTCGTCAAAGACGGAAACTATAAGTAGACAAACATTTCAGTAGGATCAGCGAAAACCAATTTTAAAACCCAAGTTTTGAGATGTCTTGGGCGACGGGTTAACCCCAACATTCAAAGCAAAGGCGGATCAATAGCAAAATCTTGGGGGGAAGGGGTTGTGACAAGGGTGCCAATAATTGACGTGTTTAATCTTTTGTATCCATATTAGACCTATTAATCCCAGAAAGACGCAATTTTCTATGATTTTTCTTTTGATCGTTTCAAACAGCGAAGCTTTTAGAGCAGCACCAGAGTTTTGTGCCATGTGGAACCATAAAAATAAACAAGCAACACTAATTACCATAGTTAAATTTGGCAAAGCTTTCGTCCGTCAAGATTCAAACATCAACAATTTAGTTATTATCCATATCAACTACACCTTCACAAGATGTCCTACATCTCCATGTCACAATATGTCCTCCTTTTCCTGTTTAATTAATGCAAAACACTTACACAACCATGAATTCCCGAAACAAGAATAAATAGCAATAAAAATGGACATTTTAAATAAGATGTATACAGTTTTTTTCATTAGAACAGGGCCTTTTTGTGGTGGGATATTTAGAAATGGCCTCTATAGAGGGCAGTTTCACTCGCATTGCCCACGCTGAAATAAATTGGCAGAACATATTTTCGGGGCCATCTTAATGAACAGTTTTTTTTTCAATTTTATTTCTGCTCTTATTTCTGCAAGGATAAATGACATTGTCAAAGATGATTTTATATCAACATTGAAAGCACTGTGAAATTTATTTTGATAACACAAGTTATTTGCCATAGCTTTAAGGCACTTGGATCTCTTGATCCTTTATTAAAGGTATTTCAAAATAAAAGTAGGGCCATCAACGGATCAATTTTAAAATTTGACCTATTAAAATTGCCACAATACCAAATGTCCTAATTTCTTAAGTAAAAACAGCAAATGTCCTCGTTTAATATATTTTCAGATGATAAACCTGGCATAACTGCACACATACCTTCACCAATTCAAACAACCACGTTTCATTTTCACTGCCCTTCGTACTTGACTAGTCCGTAGTGCTTTTTTTGCGTTTTTTTTCGCATGAATGACCCCAAGAAGGTGTGGTAGTTTAATAGAATCTGTTAATCTTTATTAAATCTAAATAAAAATAAATATTAATTTATGCTCTGATAATGCTTTAAAAAATCTAAAAATTCTTAAATTTTACCGTACAATACTAAGAACTGAATTTTTCCATGAAAATTGCCTTGGTCGGTGTTAAACAAAAACTAATGATAAACAAAAAAAATCCCGTTTAAGAAATAAATTCTATCTTCCCTCTCGAGAACTGCCCTATTAGAAGCCAATAGGGGCTTCTAAAGCCAGAGGGAGTCATACAAATTAATGTAATTTTCTCAAAACTACAGGTTCTGACAAGAGTAGAATTTTGTTTTGGATTTTATGTCAACTTGGGAAAAAAAATTAATGGGAGAGAGAAATCAAGTTGCTTCTATTTTGGATCAGTGTTGAGAAGTTCGCTTTCTCTCCTATTAAATTACTGTACATTTGAGATAAGTGCTTTCATTTTTAGCAGATATTTGGGGTTGGGGTTATTAGCTAAAAATCTTTTTTTTAGGGATGGAGAAGCAAAACATTTAGTCACTGTTACTAAACAGAACCTTTTTTCTTCTTTTCTTTGGCATATGCGAGACATTGTGAAAAGGTTGACCTATTTTTTCAAACATTTCTTGGTAACGAACGACTCCCTTTTTTCTTAAATTATGCCGACTTTTTTTTATGTCAATATCCTTTGACGGGTATATTTAAAATTAATAGAATTTACATATTTAAAATCAGTATAAAAAAAGGAGTCCAATGAAGAAAGGGTCCCCACCTCATCCAGTTTTCGAAAAACACTTTTTCACGGCATTCGCATTTCAAAAAATAAAAAAAATAAAATCTTAGCCATACATTTGTTAAAAAAAAAACAGAAATAAAACACGGGAACGTTTGTCCAGTGTCTGTTCTCTCAGAACTTTACATTTTTAACTACCAAGGATATCAAAAAAGGAGGTTTTGCAGAATTCGGTAACGAAAAAAGAACTTCTCTGTCGTCCATGGCTTTTCAGGATAGTCTCTACAGGCTCCTAATAAACTTACAGAGCTAGCCTTACATTCACAGAAAACTGAGGGCTAAGGTTTACGAGGGGCTAATGGAGAAAATTAAAATTAAGTCTTAATCCAGCATAAAAAGCTGCATTAGAGAACTTTTGTAACCAATTAAAAATGATTTGATAGAACCACCCGAGTTTTCCAACAAAATTTGAATTTTTTTTAACACAAAACTGTGCATAGTGGAAAAATTTGAATTGTATACACACATTTAGGCTGAGAAGTTCTAGTAGAATTATAAAGTATAGTTCTTAAGCCTAAAGTCTAGAGAACTTTGATTGTTGGATAATAATCCAGCATTAATAATTATATCCTGTTACCCTTTATGTCCTTATATTTTGGACAAGCACGATACGAACTAGTCAAACAATAAAACCAAATGGATATTATCTTACAGTGTTTCCAGTTGCTTCGTAGAGAGGACACTTCGTTTTGATCCTATAAAGTTCCATTGGAAATTGGCGAGCAAGAGTGGCAATCGGATTTCCGCCAAGACCAGTTACCACCATTGCCCCAAGATCCGCTATATAATGACCTTTTCGAAACGTAGCAATACGGCCACCAACTCTATCCTAAAAAAAAGGATACGTACAACCGATTAATTATAATCATCACCTATCCACATTATTAGCCAAGATTAGCTCCAAACTTGGGGTAGCCCTATTAGTTAAATCGGAACAATCAAAATAAATGAAGTTCAAGTCATGTCTCACTTGGTCTGCACGATAGCACTAACTTAAAAGTCATAAGTTCCAAATTCCGAATTCTACCAAATTCTATTCCAATAATTATAACTTGTATTTCATTAGAAAAGGACCTTAAAACCGATATAATAACATTAACTAAAGTCCCTCTCATCACCAAAAGGATTTTCAAGGGCTAACCAGTTTAAATGAGAGCCAATGATTGAGATATATCAGTCATATATCATATATCAGTCAAAGAGAAACAACCTACAAGTCAATTTGGATCAAAATATCATAAGCTTAAGAGTTATAATTTATAGATAGTTTATTCTGTGTCTTTAAAAATATATAATAAACATTATAAAATTAATTCATTATAAAAATAATATTAACCATACAGCAGCTTTGCATGCGTTCTAAAAACACTAGAATTTTTTTCTTCTGGTCAGCAGTGATGACAAAACGACGATTTTAGTGATACGACGCAAGACTTATGTAATAATCTACCCATTAAAAGATTCCTCCCTAAATAAAGATGGTACCATTGCCACAAAAAGACAAAGGAGGAATTCACAAACTGAAATTATGTTCCATGAAAAATTCT
This sequence comes from Artemia franciscana, assembly GCF_032884065.1. Lineage (NCBI taxonomy): Eukaryota > Metazoa > Arthropoda > Branchiopoda > Anostraca > Artemiidae > Artemia > Artemia franciscana. Next base: position 12,628,734 of record NC_088880.1, on the reverse strand, counting down.
CGAATGGAGGAGGAGCTTGCGTAGCTGTGTTGGTCTTAGGCGGCTTGGTGCTGCAGTAAGTTGATATCAGTAGTAGTACCCTTCTGTGTATTGTATTTATAGTTTTGGATGGCTAGCATACATTTACTTACGACTTTTTGCAGGAGATCATCAAGACCAGACATTTTTCAAGTAGTAATGAATGAAGATGGCCCAGGTCCAGATTGCTCTCGTTCTGCTTTAGCCTCATTATCCCTTTCACCATCACCTCCAGCTCCACTTGTATATTGGATAATGCAACAGATTTTTTCAGTTGCCAGTTAGGAGCAACCAAAAAACTTAAATGAGCAAATTCGAGAATTTTCATGGACAATATAAACACTACAGGATCAATAGCTACAAAACGGCTTAGACTTGGCTCCAGCCCAAAACAAGTTATTAACCCGAAACAAAGGATACCAGCTATTCCAAATAGGCTACAAGCTTAGATTATGAAAATAAAGATTAACAATCGAAAAAGGAAAACATTTGATGAGAGTTTCCCCCAAAGATATAAGTTTATGCTGTTCAAGGTTGTATAAGCCTCCTGTGCAATGCCTGTATTCAGAGTTCAAATATGAATGCCAGTTTATCATTCTGACTTCCTGGGTATGACCTATTATGATTTCTAAAGTTAGTCGAATCAAACTATTTCCATTTCAAGCAAAATAAAAAAAGTGGACTTTGTCTCTCAATCCGGCTGAGAAACAATCTCCCGAAAATTTGGTTTTGATAGTCATGGTTTTACAGAAAATTTTAAGTTATAGAACTCCTTTCAATAAACTCAAGCTTCTATTATATCAAGCAAACTTTCTATAGAACAAAAATAAAATATGCGAAATATTCCAAGACGCTTACTTGTATCCTTTCTCAACTAGGCACCACATGTGATTGAGTACAGTCAAAATCACAAAGCAATGACATAAAATTACGAAAAAGATACGTAAAAACTACACAAATTAAAATTACGTTATTTTAAGAATACAATAAAATTTATTTTACTATCGCATATTACAATATAAAGCACTGAATATTGTCAATGCAAAACAGTCTGCTTTATAATTACGAATCTTAACCACTTTACTTGAAGTATGTTTTTCAAATCGGAGCTTGTACAGCTTTAATTTGCCTGATTTGATTTAATTGACTTTGCCTGAGTATAAAGCGTTCAAGAAGTAACTTAGAGCCAGAATACATTCCATCTGGGTAGAAAATTACTCCAGCTTACGCTTTTACGGTCCAGGAGCCCATGATAGAAATTAACCAGCTCTGAGATCACTAAAACTGACATCGAATCTAATGCAGTATTCACTTGAGTAAATGGATCATAGTATTTCACAGGTTAAGCAAAATCGCCGAGGATATTAAACCAGGCTTTAAAGCCAAAACTGTGAAACTATAATTTTTGTTCCCAAAATCATCAGTTTACCCATACATGTAAATTAAGATATAGCAATAATCAAGCAAAAAATCATTACAAATAATGAGACGACAAAAGTAGAGGACGGACGAATTGCGTCTAATATTTAAAGGCGACTAAATTTTAAAAATACCATGTCAATAATGTTTGATAGACAACTTTTGTTATTTACAGAAGCTTCAACTCGTAAAAAGTAGACTAGTGACTTGATGAAAACAGTATATTAGCTTGGTGAAATACACTTATTTAGCTTCGCTATAGGTTGTATTTTGCAGCACAATCTGAATATTCTAAAAGTGAAGATTGTAGGTGGCAATAATATTTGAAAAAACCTTCATGTTGGCCAGGAAGAAGGCAACAGCTCCAGAAGACGAAATAAGAAGCTACAAATAACGTGCATCATTTTTGTTCTTCAGGCGATAGCTATCTTCTTGACAATTTTGACCCCATCCTTGCCAGGGTTCACTATCTTTATATTGCAATTAAGAATAATTTCTTCTTTTTCTGCTCCTTCTTAAAGATTACCATCAACTTTTGATATAGTTTAAATTTTAGGAAGCTCTATTAATACCACTTTTTCTTTATATGCATTTTAATTCCATCAGATGGGTCCTTTAGTGTTGTTCAAGTGGCTAAGTTTGATATTGCTAATATCAATATTCCAATACTGCTAATATTAATACTGTTAATCCAAACATTTTAGTTCCGTGAGATCAGACCACTTGACAGATTTGTTTATACAGAATTCCAAGGCTTAGAATTATTCAATGATTCATTATCATGGTCCAGTTTGACAGATTAAATCTAGTTCGACTGAACTTTAATTTGATTCGCTTGAGACCTAGTAGCAACTTTTTTTTTTTGCGTAACTGTTAGCTTAGCTTCCTTATTAGCAAAACTGTTTAGCTTTAAGTACCAAGAACAATGAAAATTAAATATGATTGTCTGATCTGTTTAACTGAAAAATTACACAATCACACACATACTAAAAAGTGAGAAAAGTTGCGTATTCAATTTCTGATGAAAAAAGACCTTTACAAGCAGTTATGCAGTTTTGGTTTTAGCAGGAGCTAAATAATAATAATAATAATAAAAAATGTAGGTGAAAGATCAGAAAAAAAAGCTAGAATATGGCCCCAGACGGCTGAAGAGGTTGTAACTTATCTTTGAAAGAGTAGATGTTTTTGAAATTCTACACAATGCTAGTGTTGGCTTCTTACGGACGAAGAGCGTTGTCAGATCTAGCTCATTAGTTTTGCTTATTTATTTTCACAGTTTACCGTGGCAACACTGACAAAAATGCGGAACTGCCCAAAGAACTTAATAATCTTGAAACAATCACAAGGAAAATCTTAGAAAATTACAGTTAGCAAATGAGAATAGATCTAAGATAGGTCGAGTGGGTACAAAATGTTTTTATTTTGAAGTCCTTGGTTCTATAAAAGGATGTTCCAGTGCAAAATGCGTCATATTTTACTGATTCTCTCTTTTTTTTTTTATATGCACAGTTTCCCACGCGTTATAAATAAACGAAATTAATAATATAGCTCATATCCTTAAACATCTACAAGCTTGCACGGACGAAAACCTGTAACCTTAAGCTTGTCATACACAAAGAGAAATGTGACAAATTGTTAATTTTTATCTTTGGTATTCTTTCCTTGGTCATTATACATTCAATCGATAAGAAAAAAAAATATGATTAGGGTTATTTACAATAAAAAGCCGCTAATACCAATATTCAGTTTGTTTCAACAGCCGGTGTCACCTACTGCAAGCAATCAAGATTTCTATGTTCATCTAGATATCGAAACCGAAAGATTCTGTACTTTTCTCCAAAATTTGTAAGAGGCTCACCAGCCAGGGCTTCTATTCTGATTGGTCTACTTTAATTCAATTTAGATCAGTCATAGTTGGTTCGGCTAAATTAAGCTCACTTCAAAACTTAATATTAGCTTTTCAATTTTTATGTAAAAAAAAAGAACTATTCGCAAACAAAAATATAATAAAATGCTCGACAATCCATAGACTTCTTAAAAATTTTTACTTGTTTTAATTTTTTAGTGCTTTGTTTCTACTAAACTCATTGTATATGATCTGGGTCGATTATGTTTGTTTGGTTATTTCTGAGAGTATCTAACACCTGACACTTTATTTGCACACGTCTGGGATAAACTTAGGCTATTTATCACACTGCTGCCTCGTCAGTCAGCAAACTTGTTATTAAACTGAAAGCTGAGCAAACTGAAGGTATTTTAATGAGCAGAAATCTATCCCCAGAGCCCATGCCCCCTCCCTCTTCCCCAAATTTCAAACCCAATTTCATCGTCAATGTTCAATGTTCGTCAATTTTGCGTGTAATATGGCTGTTTTTGCTTTTTGTCTAAATTTATATCACGTTTGGTGACTTTTACAAAGTATGTCGCTTTAGCCCGTAAATAAATAAATAAAAAAAAGAAAAGAAAAAACGTTAAAGAAGAATCAGAAATATTAAAAAACTTTGTCTAGTAACTACTATTGAATTTATAATCCTGTTAGATATTTCCTACTTCTTAAGTTCCTTTTATCTCTTCTTAAAAAGAAAAGAAAAAACTTACTCTTCCCTCAAAAACAGAGACTTCAAGTCCAAAATGTTGAACCTGTACATCATTGAAAGCTATATATACATTTCCTACTTCTTATGTTCCTTTTATTTCCCCTTAAAAAGAAAAGAACAAACTTACTCTTCCCTCAAGGACAAAGACTTCAAGTCCAAAATGTTGAAGCTGTTGAGCAGCTATCAAACCAGAGATCCCAGCTCCAATGACGATAACGCGACCTTTTTTTGGCCTCATCAAAGGTATTTTCTTGTAAATACCAAAATTAATGAATCCATAACGATCAAGGTAGGCAAAAACACGCTTCACTAAAGTAGGGTCACTATTATAAGGAGGCTCAATTTTCTTCATCACGGCCTCTAAAGCCAACTCCTCATTTGGATTTTGATGCCACAAATGAAGCTTTAAAATAAAAATAGCAATTAGAAAAGTGTCCGAGAACAATTTTAAAAAGAGGTGGACCAGAGAAGATTACAAACTTGACAAAATATATGAAAGTAAAATGGAAAAAAAGTCACACTATGTATTGATAAGTCTAATAAAATTCTAGTGAAGCTATTGTTTTCACTATTAAGGTTTTGATGACATCTGTCATCAGCATTTTATCTAAATGTTGCAACTGATATTTTCATCACAAAGTGTTTTTTTCCATAGCTCTTTCCTATTGGTAGGAATTTCACCCATTCCTATTGGTATGAGTGCATTTATGCAATAAAGACGAAAATAATCTATATCACAACCCTCAAATTCTGACATGTTAGGGTAAGTTGAGGTCTCATTCTGACATGTCAGGGTAGGTTAAGCCCTCAAATTCTTTATAGTACCAATAGAACTTTGCAAAAAGAATCACTTCCTCAGAAAAATGCCACTACCTTTATCTAAAAAGGCGGCAATATGAAACAGTATAAGCTTATTCTTCCTTGCGGCGAGCAAGAGGCTGCTTGACTATTTCATTCGGTCTTTTTTACCTAAAATATAAGAGAGGTGAAAAGCCTCCTTACATTTCAAAAAAAAACTTTCTCTACGGAAAAAAAGACAAAGCTAAAAAGACAATTCTTGTTTTTTCCTTTATTAGGATGTTGATGGGTGCATGTTTGTACAGAATTTAGTGTGTGTTACGTTCTACCCTAGGGTTTGTCTAGTCAAATAAAATACAGTATTTTTCGACGACAAATAATTTGAGCTGAGGTTAAGATAAAATTGTTTCAAGAAGAATACTACTAGCTCTGAGAAACGACGCGTTTACTTAGGAAAAATTGTTTATTTCGAGAAGGGGAGGGAGGTGTGCTGAGAAGTTCGAAAACCCTAAACAAATAGGTGATTACAAGGAAGGTATAAACATTCAGAAATAATTTTAATCGACGATATTCAGTAAATGAAGACCATGACCATGTCTTTTGCTTAAGGTTTTAATAGAGTTAATATTTGAACGTACCCAGCTACCAGCAGGTTAAATAGAAAAGCCATTCTATAAACGTAGTTATGTGGCCAACCATAAAGACTGATGGAACCAAAGCCCTTACCCCCTTGGAATAAAAATAAAGGAAAGTTCTACTTTTTGAGGAGGCCCCCTCTCCAAGCGATAAAAAATAAATGAAGTTGCACTGTATAGAAAAAACAGTTACTGTTGAAACTTGAGGAATATATTGGTTCAAGGTTTTGGTATGCTATTTATCTGCAATCCTGTGGCTTTAACTTTTGAACATGGGATGACGATTTTGCTCTCATTTAATGGCTCAGATTCAGCTTTACCCTTTAACTGAGCTTTATTTTTATCTTTGCTTTAGATATCAGCTTTAGATTGGAAAACATGTTGTTGTGGTTTTTCAGAAAAAGGCGCAAATTAATAAAAAATTCCTAATTTTAAAGCTTAAATTCCCTCTGCAAGTTTTGTAATTTAATGGTCTGTTGTCATGAGGTTTAATCAACAAAATACAAAAACCACACTATCACTTAGTAGCTGAGATTCGGGTCCACATTCAACCTACCGAATTAAATTTTAAAATTTGACATTGGAAATTCTAGCTAAAAACTGGTCAAAAATTAGTTGAAAATCGTTGGAAAAGGGACAATTTTGCTTTTCTTTCAGGCAAGTTTAAATCCTTCTCTAAGAAAGACTAAATAATAATACAATTCTGAATCAGTTAATGGACTTCTCTGAGACCAGTGAATCCCATTACATAATAATTTTTTTTTGTTTTTTTTTTTTTTTGGTGCAAGTTACACCAGCAGACTTATCAGAGCGAACATAAACCTAAAAAGGAATTTTAGGTAATTCTCTCAGAAAAAGGCAATGACACAGTTTCGGCTCGCTGAATTGATAGATCTAAAACTAACGAATTCAATGGGATAAGTATATTGTCGTTTCAATGCAAAGTAGCCTCTCAGAAATTTGAAAGTCTTACAAAGAAACACAAACCTTCGTCCATTAAACAGAAAACACAGTTCCTACTAATTCTATCATAAAATTTGAGCCATTCCTAGGGGGGGAGGAACGGGCCAGCTGCCCCAGGTGGAACAGCTGGAGGGGGCGGTTGGGGAATTGCCCATTTTGTTGAAATTTTTCACTTTAGATTCAGCTTTTTTGCTTATATTTGAATCGGGAGGGATACGTTGTAATTAATTTTTCCCCGGGCACCACCAACTCTAGGAACGGTTCGGCATTCAATATCTCTACATCAGCAAATTTTTCCTATGATGTTAAAAAGCAATAGCAACTCAAGGTGAAGGTATCCAAACCCGGTTGCTTTGGCTCCATAGATCATTTGTTATCTTTAACAAAACTGATTTTCATTTTTATTACAAAAATTGTAATAAGAAATCAAAGTCTATACTATGCTTATACTCAGATCTACAACTCTACTGCACAATAAATGTTACTAGTGTCTCCAAAAACTTACGCCAGAGACTCTGAAAAAAAAAACTCCCATCCAAAGTTAGCATCCTCAATCCATACTTACCTTCACCGCGGTTTTATTTTTATAATTGCTAGTCTTGAAGGGTACAGGCTGTTTCTAAGCAGAATTGAGGAAGATTTCCCTACGATTAGCTCAGAGAAACACCCCTGCCTGCTCAGTTTTTTATGGGTATACCTGTGCATTGTTACATTCAAAGGTGAGTTTCATTATTCTGTAATAAAAGGCAAAAGGGTCAAAAGCTGCGCATCTTAAACTGCATATTTTGCTACTTTCCACCAAATAAAAGAGAATACATCAAGTCTTTACAAATTTAACAGGACTCTTATTGACGTAAAAAAGACTAGTCCCCCGTACAAAATAGCCTTGTCAAATTGAGTAACAAAAAAATAACCCTAATAAATCCACCATATAGCGTCGTTTTTTCTTCTGTAGATTCATTGAGATTATTCTGTTATTAGCTTCACATACTTTTTACTAGAAGATTTACTTCCACGTCCAGACTGGAGTACTAATGATGGTATAAGCAAAGACTGGTTGACAAAAAATATCCAGGAACTTACTATACTATTCCGGATATAAAGAAAAAGTTTATGAGACGATGCTGGCAGCATATCGATATCAGGGAATGCACTCGCTTCTTCGGATGTCATCTTGTCACTCTTTAGTCGACTTCGATACGCAGCACCTGCCAAACCTAAAAGCACAAAGAACACTGAAAAAGGCTAAAATACTGACAACATACTAAACTAGCACAAGACTAGCAAGTGTAGACAAACACCGAACTTAAGGGTTACTATGGATATAAACGCAGTTGAAAATGAAATTGCTGAACTATTTTATTAAAAAAAAAAAAAATAATAACGGTTCCTATATTTTAGCAAAAAAGAATGACGAAAAATCAGGTTTTAAAAAATTCATTTGAGGATTAATTTCAGAAATTAAGTAGCCTATCTTTTTCTTCTTTTTTTCCTCTTTTTGGCCACCCTCAAACACAAGTTTATATACGTACAATGAAGACACCAACCTATTGATGAAACCATTAGGCTTACAAAGCAAAAACATTTGAAAAATAGTCATGCCTACCCACAAAGTACATTAGTGAGATTTAGTATCATGGCACTAGGATCTAATTCAATCAACAAACTGTCAAAAATAGTTATAACAGAAGTAAAAAGTAAGTAGTAAAACAATCACATGGAAGACCATGTTTCAACCTGCAAGAGCTACGAATCACCGTTATCGACAATTGAGCATTTGAAAAGTAAATTTGAGCAAATCCAGTTCTTGTAGTTTTAGTGTCAAAGCCTTTCATTGCCTCTTAAATTCACCCAGTCACAGCAACATTTTCACAAATAAGGAGCTAATACTTAAAAAAAAGCTTATTTTCAGTCGAATACTGAGCGATGCTGTTAGATGCCAATTGTATCAAGTTCATTCTATATGAGCTTAAGAACATTCTATATACTCAAGCACATATGCAAACACCCAAACATTTCTTGAAATGTCTCGATCCATTGATTCATGCATTACTTGAAAATTAGACAATCACTCCTTTTCTTGATTTTTCTGTGTTATTACTACCTTTTAAGACTGAGTGGATTCTGTTAATAATGGTATTCCTAGTTATCACAACCGTTTCAGCTAATAAGTAACCAGGTAAACATTTGGTATCATCATGGAAAATCAGGAATCCAATAAAGTAATAAACTCCAATAAGTAATCTGGTAAACCTAAATTAATCGCTCAAACAGGAGTACCGTCACTGGTCAAAATCACTCTGTCGGTTGCCAAAATCACTTTTCATAAAGGTCAAATGCGTCAATTAACACACCCCTTGATACAGGAAAATGATAGGAGCAGATGTCTTCCAAGATCGCCGCAAGAGCCCTAGAAGGGTCTTAGGGAAATAGCTGCAGCTTCGAACCCAAGGTATATTTGGTATTTCAGCCTAAAGCCCTTTTTTTCATAAAAGTTGGACTTTTATAAAGTCTAATGATATCAACTTGTGCTCCTACTGGTGAGCACAATAAGCTGCAAATGATATAAATTTAACAGTATTCTTTTAAATTTACACAAATTAGTCAAGGGATCCCAGAAAAGAAGCAAAACAAGAGAGGCAGCCTGAGTGATTATAAATTGTTTAAAAAATCAGTCTTAATGTTCATTTATAACTTAAAATTAATTCCAGGGATGCCCATCGAATTTCCATGACAGAGTTGTTTATTAGAACGTTCCAGTGAGTCTGAGAGTCTGTTCGAATTTTATGGAACCAATAGGCATTTCAAAACTCTTTGATAAGCTATTGTGCCCCTTCATATTTGTGAGAATTTATTAGTCCCTGGTCACATTTTTGGAGGAATAGAAGTAATCGCCAAGCTCAACGACTGGTAGTCTACTTGCATTTATTATCCAAAAGGGAGGGACCATTAATCAACAACGTTAAATAATTCTTAAATATTTTTATTGTTTAAATTCGTTGGGAAATAAAGCAGTTCCGTCGAAAGCTATAAAAAGTTTATTAAGAAAATATGAGATAGATCACTTCATTCTGAACACGACGACCTATTCACACTAATTGTTATTGAATTCGAATGTTTTATTTGGAAAACTGTGGCAGTGATATTTAGGAGAGTTTATAAAAAATTCCCAGAACGTAGAATTTATATGACTAAGTTTTCCATGATTTGTTTAATGTCTTTCTGAAGAAAAGAAAAACGTTTTTGGTGTTCGAACGTAGAAATCGTTAATTTATGCCTCCTTTTCCTTACTTGCCCACCTTTTTAGCCATTGCCCACCCTTTTCCTTACTCCTTTTTTATTCAAAAGGTTTTTATCAAAATACAAAAAATTTTGGACTGTAGCTGCTTCCCTGATAATAAGGACATTTTTAAGACTTTACACCACCACCACCCCTACACACACACAAATTAGGTTGTGCTAATGTGATTACTTACCATTTTCTTCTTCACTATCGTGGATTTTTTTGGTCACTTCTTCTTTTACAGTTGTGGACCTTGTCACAGTAATAACCTTCTTTTCAGTCTTCTCACCTATAAAAAAAGCAGACAAAACTAAACAAAGAGGATTGTATTCATAAAAAAATCTAATACAATTGTAATTATGTAATCTAAGAAAATCACCATCGTCTTCGTGTTCAAGCTTGTCTGCAGAAGGGGGAATGTAGACCTGGTGCCGGGCCCCAACCAAATTAGAGGTTTTTCCTTATTTATCTGTTTCATCAGTTTTCGATTTGAAAAAATTACCAACTGCTAACATTTGTTTGTTTTGATCCATTCATGAGATTAATTCGACTTCCTAAGGCAGGCTACCATTTTTGATTACCTTTGGCATAGAACCATACACTTTTTTTCACTTAATGCATCTCTGTTTACCAAACGTGTGACCTGTTAAATTTTTTATTGAAAAAAATCTACTTTTCTTTACTGTCAACCGAGGTAGTTAATTAATTATAAGCGTTGTGATGAATTTTAAAAAATTTGAGAGATGAATGCTGTTTCATTGGATATCCTAGGGACTAAAGTATCAATGACATTGTTTTTCTTAACCATCAAACATGGAATAAAACCTTCTGGTTTGATGTTTTAATGTTGCTATTTACTTTCACTTAAGAGAATTTCTTTATTGAGTTGGTAAAGTATTTGGACAGTGTGGAGTTAGAACGCAATTCTTACTACATAATATGCAGACCAGCCATACTTCACCCCCGCACCCTGAAAAAAAGGGAATTTTAGAAAATTTGAGAGATGAAGGCTGTTTCATTGGATATCCTAAGGATTAAAGTATCTATGACATTGTTTTTCTTAACAATTTGTAGATTCAGCAACATATCATAGGCAGAGACTTACGTAAGTCAAAAAATTCTTTTAGGAAAAAAGTTTACTTCTCTATACTGTCAAACGAGGTAAAAGCTAATTAATCATAAGTAGTACAAGGAATTTTAAGAAAACTGAGAGATGAAGACTGTATCATTGGATACCCTAAGGATTAAAGTCGCTATGTGACTGTTTTTCTTAACAATCTGTAGATTTAGAGACATTCAATGAGCTCACAATCAGAATCATAACTCACAATCAGCTGGACTGGGAGCTAAAATTTCAGTTCGCCAGCCGGATTTTACATAGTCAAATGAAAAATGCCTTCACAAAGGTAAATACTAGTTTGGTGTTTCAGATCGCAGGCAAAAAAAATCGGCCAGCCAAATTATGTTTGAAATAAATAATAGTTTCCTGTTTATCCAGTAGTAAAAAAAATACTATTGGCGATTCCGCTTTTGCTTTCAAGGACTCTAATTTCAATGAGACATGGTAATTTACATACTGACATTGCATGACAAAATTTACAGTTTTATGTCGTCTCTTTAGCATAAAGCTTAGTTCTGACATAAATTGAACATTTACGATGAAGATAAATATTTGTATCACTTCTATTTCAGATCAGTTTTTTAATCTTCACTGGTCAATTAAATTAAGATTATAATAAAAATTAAATTCACTTTTTCAATCAGACAAGCCAGTGGGAATCAACACATCCGCATCACTTGGTCGCTTGAAAAAATTTACCATCGTCTGCCACAACATAGCATCGAGCTCTGTTCTGATGGTAGTCGACCTTTGCTTCGGTAGCAGTATTTCCTGCAGCCTAACGGAAAAAAATGCCTTCAAGCAAACAAATATTTGGTTTACTTTTGTTTGTGATGGTAGTTGAAAAATTCGTTTCTCTGCCCGACAATTTTTTTTAATAAATATAAGCTTCTTAATCAGGCACCTTTAAAAACGTACAACTGACATTCCACTTTCAAGAATTTCGCATTTAATTCAAAAACCAGCCAGAATTCACAACCCAACGTCTCTTGGTCTTTTTCCAGGTGGCCCCACTATCTGAATTCAGGTTAGTATGGTTTGAATTCCCTATCCGTGTTTTAGTTTGCTATTTTTTACCTTCCAACAGTTTTAGTGCATCAACAAACAACAAACATTTTGCACTTTTATCAATCTACAGAGTTGCATTTTGAAAATTTGGAATACAGGTTTTATTTCAGATGAAACAAGTTTAAATCCAAGTGATATCATAATTCTGGCTCGGTCAAACTTAGTCAAATTGTGACTGTAAAACTTTGAAAATACAAGAACATTAAGATAGCTCGTTCCCACAATCCACAGCAGCTTTGTCTGTGCACATCTAGGGTTTTTATGGAATATCTGCCGCAAATCCCTTCGTCCCTTTAACCAATGCGTCAATATAGCAAGAGAAAATGATTTTTTTTTTTTTTTTTTTTTTTTTTTTTTTTTTTTTTTTTTTTTTTTTTTTTTTTTTTTTTTTTTTTTTTTTTTTTTTTTTTTTTTTTTTTTTTTTTGCTTCGTTAGAACAGTACTCAAATCAAAAGGAAGGAACTTGTATTGTTACCAGTCATATCATTCTCGACCAAAACTCATTCTTGTTATTTCATTCTTATATGATCATATCATTATCATGATATGATGAATGATCATATCATTCTCTTTATTTCAAAAAGCTAAAAGAAATTCAAACAATCCAAGATTCAAACCCCATTCAATATTAAAGTTGGTTTGGTTTAGTTGTTGCACGTTTAAGCCACATCCAGGCTTATCGTGGCACCCAGCAGACGACGACATGTTTCTTACCAGAGATTTTACTCAATGGTGGCAGGCTCCATAATTTCAAGCCAGTGACGATCCGAGCGTCACCCAAATTTTCGGAAACCCCCAATAGGTTCTAGGTCAGCCTTGACTGTCGTAAGCCATGTTTTCTTCTGTCTCCCTGCTTTCTTCTTCCATACCAGTAGTGGAAGGCATTTGAGGTATTTTAGGTAATATGCTCATCTGCATGGTGTGCCAATCCACCTCAGACGCCTCATTTTTACAACGTCAGGGACCAGTGAGCGATCCCCACTTCTTCTCCAGACCTCTTCGTTCGAGACTGTCTGAGAGGCGAATGCTTAGTATATATCGCAGGCACTTGTGATGGAATACGTCCAAGTTTGACACTTCCACAGCTTTTAGTGAGCAAGTTTCACACACAAAGAGAAGAACAGAGGACGCCATGGCTTCATAAACTGGAAGATTTGTGCGTGGAGAGATTTCGCTACGCTTCCAAATCCAGAGACTTTTCATTCTGAGGATATGCAATCCCAGATCTCCTCTGATGATACCCCAATTGCATTTATCGTTGAGCCAAGGTATTTGAACGACTGATCGTCCTCGATTTAACTTCTATTTAGGATCACAGGGGTGTCATCCATCCCAGGTGTCTGCATCGTTTTTGTCTTCGGTAGACTTAGTTGGAGGCCAGTCAAATGTGCTCTGCTTGCTACTTCATTAATCATGCCCTGGACATCTATAAGACTCAGTAAGCATGTCCAAAATCATCAGAGTAATTAAGATCCGTGACAGAGAAGGACGGGCTCACTTCCACACTTTTATACTTGTCGAAGGTCACGAGAATCAATGACGAAGTTAAAGAAGATCGATGACAGAACGCATTCTTGACGCAAACTCTCATCACTCAGGACCAGATCCTAAAGCTCACCATCAGCTCTAACTTTATCAACTCTACCTACCAAGGCTGGGTTGCTACCCATGGTACTAATGTACTATTTTCGGTAATTTTTTATTTGTTGTGGTGCATTTTACATGGTACCTTTTGGTTCATTTTGACACAAGTAAGCAGCTTCTATTTAATTCTGGTACCTATTGACTGGGTAGGTGAAAAATCGAATATTAACTGGAGAAGCAGCACTCCTATAGCAGTTTTTTTCCAATAGTTTTAGTCTTCAATCTATTAATCATAGCAAATACTTTACTGGTTTGTCCCAAAAATTGTCTTCAGCAGGAAATTTTTTTTTTAAATATCCCCAAGGAGAGTAAAAGTTTTACAACTTAATTTTTGTGTATGGTGAGTTGGTTCTAAACAAACAACCCCTTTTTAGGGTGATCCCTCCTCAACAGCCTCGTGTTCTCTTGATACTTTATATGGGCATGTTTTTATATGTTTTATCATGTTTTGGCTAATTGTAACGTGCAATATGGAAAAGTTGGTAGAACTATATGATTAGGAGTCACTTAAAATGCAAGGGAGATAATATAACAAAAATCCCATGTTTGCATTTTTGTGATTGGATATTCCTTTACCACTACCTGATGTTTCATAGAGGTTCAACTTTGGTTTTCATTAAAAACATAGGAAAATCTTAAAATACCTTGTGACCAGGCCATAATCTGGCCCAAAAACTAAAGGAAAGCACATTTTTACCCAAATCCTGGTCTCTAAAACTTTCTGAGGAGACAGAAACCAAGTAAACTATTAAACATACAATTAAGAAAGAAAAAATCAAGATATTGAGTGGACATTAACCTTCAGGCTCCCTTTATGGCCTGGCGATTACAACTAAGCCTTAGTACATTTTGACAGTTCTTCAAAACAATATATATGAGAACATAGCCTTCTAATTTCTTTTATCTTAGCACTAGAGAAAATACCGCTTTTTTATTTCTTTCTAAGAAATATAAATCTTAGTATCTTCGCTTCTAGTTAAGGGGACGAAAACTGTCATGACGATCATATACCTTGATGCGTTACTCTAATTAGGTTGTTGTAGGTCCATGATGATTACTACGCATACATGCATTGCTAATGTTGTTGACAATGCCCGACATTTGGTGAGCCTCCCACCCCTCTCTAAAAATAATAATTCAAACGACAGAGATCTATAAAAAAAAAACATTCACTCAGATTGATGCTTGTATATCTTTGGTCCCACTCCCAACAATAAATATACAACATGTTTGACTTTGTGTCTGATTTGTCAGATATTTATTCCACCCTCTCCCTCTCGCTACGGTATGCTTGAATGTATTTATTTCAGGGAGTGAGGGGGCGCAAATAAGAAAAATGAAAAATTGGGCGAACTGTATAAATAAGGGGTAAAATAATCGGACACCTCATATAAATCATAAAATTCAGGGGAAGATAAGAGAGACAGCACGGAGGCCTTGTTTTGAGTTTTTACACAGTTCTGTACGCAAAGTTTTACTTGCGAAAACCAGCTTAACTCCAATTTTATCATATAATACCTCTTTATGAGAGTCCAGAAAAATATTCTACTTTGATGTTGCCTAAAAAGAATGAGGACAGAAAAGACTTGGCGCTAGGCATTTGTATGAGGGTGTGCTGTCATCAAGAACACAATATATGAAGCAGTTCTTTTCTTTTGTAAATTTGTCTTCTACTTTTAAGTTTTCTTACCTCTTTTTAAATTATTTCTGATTATTTCTTGTTTATCCAACTATTTATACATTTTTTGTTAGACCTTTACATTGAAGAGAGTTTTTTCCCTTATAAAACCAAAGGTGATTTAACTTGTAATAACCATACTCGAGGAAGAACAACCCTACACGCCAAGGTAGAGTACTTTCAATAAATTGTTGCTACTTACCTGCTGTTAAATTACATGTTGACAACCCACTTTCAGAATTTGTGACTGAATCATCGACCTCATCTGACACGCCATTCTACAAAAGGATTTTAGTTAAAAAATAAAAACTGAACACTTCTCAGACGCGTTATAATCCATTCAAATCGTCTTAGTCAAACCTAAATCTATATAAAACATCTATTGTTTTTTAACATAAACTAAAATTTCCATTTAGTATATTAGATGCATGACATTATAACATTTCCAAAAAGGTCATAATGTCTGCTCTTTTAGATGCATCACTTTAGGCTCTAAGCTAAGACACAAAAGAAAAACTATAAAAAGCATTTTGATTTGAATACTTCAGCTAAAAATTAATTAACTAAAGAAGGTGTTTGATTGCTGGAAATGAAAATTCATAAATCAACAACTTATGTCCACTGATAAAAACTGTAAAGTCGGAATATTCGTTAATATTCTCTTATTTTGTTTCTTGAAATTACCAGCTTTATTTTTTTGATTATTCAATTGTTGGGGGAAGAGAGTGGTAAGTCCATTTGTCTCTTATTGATAAGATAAGCCCCATGAAATTATAGGCCAATCATACAGCACCTCACGTTTTGTACCCCTTTCCTTCCCTTCAAGGATCAGAGATGTGTGCATGTATGTACATAAAGTACTTACATACATAAAAATTTTATAAAGCCCTCAGCATTTTTCCACCAGGAGGCCATACATTATCACGATAATCATTAATCAATCTTTCTTCCATATTCTTTTCTTTTTTCTTGTTTGTTGAGCCCATCAATTTCAACAACTCATAGGCTAGGTCTTAAATTATGAATAAGCAAAACTGATATTCAGATATCCTCTAATACAGGAAGAGCAGAATTAGGCAGCCTTTTCGGACAAAATCGGCTAAAACTTTGCTTGAAATACATTTCCCATCCAAATTTATAAAAACATAAGTCTTGTATATATTGCTATTTGTCAGTCTATATTAGACATCAAAAGATGTCTTTAATTGCAAGAATAAATTATATCTACAATATGAGATTGATACTTGAAACTGGTGGCATGGTGTTACAAAATAACCCACGTATTTTTGCTAAAGATTTTAGTAGAATCACAAGCATTTTAGCAGCAATAGTTTCCAGAAATGTTTTCACAAATAAAAAGCATGAACAATTTTATTGCATGGTTACAATAATGATATAGAGCAACTTCAGCAAAATTTACCACAAATTGTTTCATTTGATATTAAATTTTAAGATTTTGTACAGAGAGGACAATTTTAACTTCTGTTTCAGTATGCTATTTCCTTTTGGAGGAATATGCTGCATTGTATCTATTTTGGTCGTTCCAAACATGAACCTGAGGTGCAACCCTGATGCTGGGCAATCATGCAAAGGTATACCCTCATTATTCAGGAAAATACTTGTTGTAGTCACAATATAGGGAGCAGTTCTTTCTTGCCTTGTACTTTTTAAAATTAAGATCTTCCAGCTCTTTTCATGACTGTCTGAAAACCTTCCCTACATTGTTATTTAAAGTTGAAATGAGAACATTTTCACCATTTGTGATTTCCGAATATGTATCTATTCCTAAAGACCTTTATAAAGCCCTTGCTGGTACTCAATTTCTGCTACAACCATGCATTGATCTTATATGCTCTTTTCAAAGTTCTTTTTTGTGCTCGGCCTTGCAGATCCACCTGTCTAAAAAAAAAAAACTGCGAAGATAGAAAAAATTTTGGAGTCTGAGCAGATATTTAAAGACAGGTGCCTTTTTTCTTTTTTAATCTTGTCATTGGTTTTGTTACATTACTACTACGGAATTGAAAGAAGGAAATGCAGGAAGGAAAGTGACTTTATGCTTTTCCTACCTCTATTTTCGACACATACTTTGTCAGCGCCATCAACCTGACGAAACTTGTGTAGAGCCAACATGCCAGTTTAATGCAGCACGGTAGATATAGCTGCGCTGAGCGAAAATTCTTTAGTGGAAGTGTGAGTATAATCGACCGCAAAAAAAGTTGCTGGTCACGTTTTATTTTTGCCAAAGGGAGTTAATAAGGGCTATCTGCGAGGGGGTTTTGTGCTCAAGTTCACTGGAACTTGGCAGCAGATTGTCCAATCTAGATCATGATTTGTATTGTAACGTATTCACTGACATTCTAATCGTTTCCAGTTCTCTCTTCTAGATGGCAGACCCTATTCACGCTTTATGTCCCTTGCATGAGCAACCAATAGACACCTCAGAATCGTTGGCACTGGCAAAGAAAGGAGCCTCAGCAATTAGCGAAGTTAGCAAAACGCGAGTTACTAGCATCTCTATCCAGGCAGGGAACCAACATGTTGCTTGCAGAAAGACTTTCACAAACAAAATATGCCTGTCAAAATTGAGAATGATAGAAGACGAGTCTAGTCAGAAAAGATGGACGCAGAAAAAATGGTACTGTGATCATGGACTCTCAGTTTCAATTTCCAAGAGTATTCCTTTTTCTGTCTTATAAGGATAAATGTCAACACTAACCACAGAAAAAGTCATGAGCAGTACAAGGTTCAGACTAAAGATTTTGAAGAGAGTATGGAGGCCACCAGCTCTGGCAGCGGCAAAGTACCACTAGCTACAAGTATATTGTCAAGTTCAAGTCTGATTTGGGAACCCAGTAGACTCTTTAAGTTTGGGATGGAAACTGCAGGATAACGAAGTATTTGCGCCAATAAAAACAGATCTCCCTGCAGCTCCATCTCAGATGCTTAAAACTATCAAATGCTCTTATTGTATTCACAATTGTGATAGTGAAAAATGTACCTGTAAGAAAAAAACGGACTTGAGTGTACAGTAGCCAGCAGTATCTGTAAGGGGAGATCATACAACGGTTCTAAGTTTCAAGACAAACTTAGTGAAGAAGAATAAAAGTTCACAGTGATGATGACAAATTTAGTTCCTACATTTATATGAAGTGCAATTTTTACACATTTGGTTAATAAGATAAAAGCTTTTTCTCTAAGTTACAATGTGCCTTATTCTAAAAGGTATAGAGCACTTAGGTATTTTGTCACTCCTGTTTATTCATTTTATACTTTTGAACCTATTTATGTACATTATCAAATAGATCCTGACAGACAGTAGTAGCAGTTTTCTCAGAAAAAACAATTTATTTTCTTTAAAAAAGTATGTTTTTGCTGACAAAATAAATTTATTTTGGCCAGGCAACAAAATGAACACCAGAAAATGAATTCAAGGTCAAAAGTTGGCCATAAGAGACATGTGAAAGTTTACATTTTTTTTTCTCAATTTTTTAGCAAATAAATAGAAAAAGGAAAAAAAATTGCATCAAACTAGAGGTTTAGATTTTTGATATGTTATTTTTTCTCCTACTATGAGTACTAGTTTCACCTGGTCCATTCTAATATCTTTCATCCTAATACAAATGTTTCGGGTAGGCCTATAGTATTCCTAGTATTAAAATATGAAAAAAAGTTCAATACCTTCACCCTTTTTTTTCTTGTTTTTCTGGTTTCTTCAGATTCAGTCAGAGGATCAGCTGTGTCCACTTTAGTGATCAAAACTGATGACACTTCAGTGACTTCTGAGTTTTCATCATTGATCCCTTCATCATCAATTGTTATTACATCACCCATGACTCCTACCTATACCCTGAAATCAGATTTGTTGTTAATATTCTTTGAGAATCGAAAGTAATAGCATGTAAATGCATTCTTTTACTCATAAAAAAGCTTTTTCATAAAGCCTGTTATGGGAGGGGTTTCTTAGGAAGTTTAGTTAAGGGGATGTACAAATTTGAACATGGGAGCAGGGTAGCTAAGGGATATAGACTAAGGGGGTTCTATAAACAAATCCCTATACCCAGAATCATTATTGTGATATCCAGGTCTCCCGAGTTGTGCAGATTCCCTTGGGAACAATCCAACAGACAATAGGAACTCTACCTGATACCTTGACTCATAGACAAAGACAATTATTGACAATAACTTTATTTTCTTACTTCATATACAACTTCGGACAAAATGACTTCAATATGTGTTAGCTGTATGTAGTGCATCAACAACAGAACTTTACTGAATACTCTCCTGGCTCCTAGGTCTGCCTTATATATCTAGAATCAACCCGGATTTCTAAATTGAGCACTGGGTAGATTGACCTCAGAAATGTTGCAATACAACTGTTCTTTTTATTATCCAGCCTATGGTCTAACCTCCTTGCAAAAGATTTATTTTTACAACGAGGAGTTTCACCTCTAGTTCGTTGACCAAACAAATAATAGAAATCTGGTTTCTAATTGGCTTTAATAAAAAGTTACATTTTTGAATCCAATTTTGATAGTTTAAAAAGTATCATTTTTTGCTTGCTGTAAAACTTGTGCCAAAAGCACGAATCCTATGGGATGATGAATTTAAACTTTAAACTCTTTGGATGTTTAAAAGATTCTTATTTTAAAACTTTCTAAAGTGAACAAATGAGGGATTTGGTTCTGAGTTCTGTAGGGGGGAGGGGGTTGCTGGTCCATATGTCACACTTCCAACCAATCATTGGTTGGAAGCAACCCCACCCCCCTGCTTGCTTTCTTTTACTGAGTTCTGTTATGGAGACAAAATCAATAACTTTAAGTCAAGTCAGACCTTTAAGAAAGAGCAAAATCTACAAGATCCAATATAATGAAGTTATACAATGAGCCCATACCTTTTTGCAAATAAATATAGTTCAGCTTCTGAATTTCCATCAAAAGGATATACATATAAAAATCTAGAAGGTGAGTGTATGATAGATGTGATTGTGTAAATCTGCTTCAATGTAAATCCCAGTAAGTATAAAACTGCTATATTTCTGTTGGAAGTTCTGCTGCTTCTTTTTATCTTACAGGAAAGCTATGAGCAAAGTTTTTTGGCCATTGTTAGCTACTTATTGGGACATACTATCAAACTTTAGGGATAAAATACTTAATGTAACATTTCAGCTGGTCAAAGCCTTGGGGACTTCAATAACCATAGAAGAATGATAGCATTTCTTTTCTTCCCTTTTTTATTGCTGATACATGTGGGGGGATAGACACAGGAAGATTGAATACAAAGAGACCAGCTGAAAAATAGTAAAGAAAAACAAGAAAAGAGATCAAAGAAGCCATAAACTTAAGTAATAAAACTTGAGCTATTAATACATACATTGGAGCTGACAAATATTTCATAAAAGTTCAGAGAAGATACACCAATAAGAGCAGCTTATTGGATTCATAAACACGGCTGTCCCAGTCAATGCAGAAGACGTTTTAGAGAAACTAGCCCACAACAAAAAAAGGTGGCTTGACTTTATTTTGTAATTGCATTTTTACAGTACTGTCTCAATAAAGAATGTATCTTAGATTCTAAAAGCTTTATTTTTCCTTTTTAACCAGTACTACCATCTCTCAGTCAGTTTTTCTCTTATATGATTAATTGAAAATATGGACACATAAAATGTAATTAAAGGATGTGTGTCATGTCAAAATGTTTTCCTTATGCATGGCAATAAACTAAATACATTTAGATACATGATATCCTTATACATGTACATTTTCCCATTCAGCAATTTGATCAGCTCATGAGATATTTTTATTCCTTTGAAATGAAAGATTGAAAAATTTACTTAAAAATAATCTAAGTAAACTAAAAAAAAACTGTACATGTTAAAACACAAGCTGCAACATGCAGATTTTTTTTTTCTGTAACACTGAAAATTGTTGTGTGGCACACAAACTTTGGCAATTGTAGCACTTTAGGAACTGACTATGGTGGCAACCCTGAGCACTGCCCAAGTAAAAAGATCATATGTTCAATGTTTTTCATTTTATTTTTAGACCAGGCTGCTTTGTACAGAGGGAATTGTTTTAGAAGCCTTAGAGAGACTCTTTTTACTTTAAGAGTAAAATATTATTGGAGCACAACACCTATATGCCTTCCAACAACCATTTTGGCTATCTGGCCTGCCTTAATCCCCATATACATCAGATGGCAAATTCTAGATAGTCATACTATTCAAAATAGTCAAAAGGTCTATAAATATGCATCTAGAGATGAAAGAACCCCTTAGTGCCTCCACAACAAAGGCTGTAACTTATGCAAGTTGCACATTGTTTACATCTAAGTTTTGTTATTGGGAAGGAAGGTATTTAAAGAAAAGGAAAGAGTATGTTAAGATAAAACTTTCAGAGAATGTTAAACTAAATCAAAGTACTCTATGTGCATTCAAGTTTTCAAAAGAGGATACCTGAACAATCTCAGGAATGGGTAAGGGTATTAAGTTGAAACTTTCAGGACATGTTGAACTAAGAAAAAAGCACTATATACATCCAAATTGCCAAAAGGATGTTAGGGGTATTGTGTTACAACTTTCAGAAAATCTTGAGCAAAAACATTTAGTATAAAGTGCTAACTATAGCAGCTTGATACTTTCAGGATATGCTAGAGAAATGTTGAAACAAATAAAAATACATTGTATGTATCCAGGTTGTCAACAGGGCAAATGTACAACACTTAATGAATGACTAAAGGTATTGAGTTGAAACTTTCTGTGGTAAAATTCTAGTCAATTGACTTCTTGCTATCTTGGAAAGGGTTTAGGTTAGGAAAATGAAACTTTCAGGGATGAATCTACACACTAAAGTATACCCTGGGAAGGTCTTTTGAAGCAACTACCTCCACTCCTTCTCCCTCTAGAGGGCCCTGACCTTTGATGACCTTTAAAAATATGTGTGTTATAAAAGTGAAACCTCTCAAAATAGATCTTCTGCTTAATTGAAGTACAACAAAATTGTTTTCAGTCTCATAACTTTGCTTAATTCCATTTTATAAGGTTTAAAAGATATGCAAATACATTTCCTAAATTTTGAAAAAAAAAAATATTGATATAGCTCAAAATTCTACTCAAATAACAGGAATTGCATTTTCAGAATTAAAGGCAGAGAAAAAGCAACTAGTAACTGAAAATTAAGGTAAAATGTTGGTTTGTCAAAATTTCAATGGGTATAGACCTGTCATGTAGGCAAATTTCAGGGCCCTCTAGAGGGAGAAGGAGTGGAGGTAGTTGCTTTAAAATACTTTCCCAGGACATACTTTAGTCTGTAGATTCATCCCTGAAAGTTTCATTTTCCTACCTTTCTGAGATAGCAAGAAGTCAATTAACTAGAATTTTACCCTTTCTGTGAATGCAGAGGGGGTGTAGAACTAAATCCAAAGACCCCTTGAGCATTCATGTTATTGAAAAGATATGTATATCCAGCCATCTAGGTTTTAAAAAGAGCATAACTTAAATATCCTAAGATTGACTGAGGGTTTCAAGTTGAAATTTCAAGGAGCACTGAACTAAATCAGAAGACTTTACATACATTCAGTATGTCAAAAGAACATATCTACAATATATTAGAAAGAGAAAGGGGTATTTAGCTCAAACTTTCAGGTAATGTTGGGGACATTCAACTAAAGCAAAACATTATGTACATCATAGTTGGCAAAAGACCATAGGCTATCTGTAATATTTCAGCAAGGCAATTTGGGCAAAATTCATATGGCTATTTGAATTTTTTTTTTTTTTTTATTTAGTCAAAAATGCAGTCTTTAAGCAACCTAACAGAAAAAGAAGAAGGCAAAATTGCAGAAATTATTTGAAATTGTCATATCCAGCCTAGTAGAGACAAATCTATATTTTTGAATTAGGCTATATAACTTTACTAAGGTTGACCAAATTTTGGTACTGACAAATTGCAGTATTTGAGCTTATGGAAACAGAAAATGTGATGTTTTGTGACATTTACTCATAACACATCCTTTAACAGAAAAGATGACCTAAATAGAGGAAGATTATCAGATTTATTTGATATTTTTATTGAACTTAATCATAGCAAACCATTGTTTGTAGATAGGCTAGGCTATATATGTTTAGTTTGTTGTGGTTTTTCATTTTCAATGGTCAGTCAGCCAAAAAAAAAGCCGAACTAAAAAAGAAATTCACAAGATTTTGCTTATAGGCCTAGGTGAAGGCTATTAGCCTACTAGCCCTAGAATGGTGGGGGGCTCATTTGTAAAGGTAGTCTAATAATTACCTGCAATCTTAGAGAAAAATATAGTCTATTAGTAGTTTATATTCATCTTTACTTATTCCTGTGAGAGTCAAATTGTCAGGCCTATGAAAACCCAGCAAAATTGTTGAATCTAAAAGCCAAAAGATTTAGAATTGTAAATTTCTATTGAACTAGGCATGTAAACATACTAATAAAATGTTTACAGGTAGCGCTAAGTTAACTTTTAAACCAGTAAATAAACAAAACTAGTTACTATCTGCGCCTGAAACAACAAATTGCCCTTGCCTTCTCCCGACTATCCCTATCAGTGCAAGGGTTGATAAGTTGATAATCCAGGAACAGCAGCAAGGCACTCCACTGTTCTAAAATCCTGATAACTGCTGCTTCAAGAGGCAGCCATCGTGTTGCATCGATAGACAGGAGCCTCTGTTTGGAAATATTCGTATATTCTTGAAACTGTTCATACTCCTTGACCAGTTTTGAAATAAGATCAATAGGTCTCTAGTAAAGTCTTCCACGCTTTCAGATAAGAGCTTTAAAGTGTGAAAAGAGCACAGTGCCAAGGAATGATCACGACAACTTAAGGTAAACAGGCGAGGCACCCATTTTTGAATAGTGTGCCAAGACATCTTTTCTCGCCGGTAATGACTGCGGCATTTTTGTAGTTAATACCGATGATATTCTCAAGAGGAATATCGCGGATATTGGAAACAATTCAATCAGGGCGTTGACCTTTTGAACAAACTGTATACACTTTTCAATTCTCAGCATGTTTTAAAAGCAATGCTCTCAATGGGACATCACCTAATGACAGTGGAAAAGGTAAAAATAAACAGCTTAATGAGAGTAGTGAGCAAATGAAGGAAATAAGAGAGCTTGAACTTGATTTATGGATAAAAATAATGATTGAACTCCTTCGGTCGAATTTAGTTCGTTTATTCCTTGGTGGAGTGAATATCGACTGAACAGATATTATAACAGATCAGAAGGAAGTGGGAATAACAAAGACGGTTATAAGTTCATTTGTGAGTGCTGGAGAGTACAAACCCAGCGAACCACTGAAGATTTATCAATGTGTATTTGAGGAGCCATATTTGAAGTCGACAGGAGACCATTATCAACCAGGAGCCAATGATTGAGTACGCAAAACCCCCGTATCTCAATATATGAAAAATGTATCGCAGCAAAGAAAAGAGAAGAAAACATGATGTTGGAAGCTTCTTGATGAATCATCTTACGCCAAAGTTAGCAATGAAATAGTTCAAAGAATGGTGGCTGATCATCTATACTATCTTTTGAATGCGCTAACTAGCATAGTGAGCAAAAAAGGAGTCAAAGACCTGGCTAGTGACTATCAAGTATTGAAGATAGACCTAGGTGAACTAAATGAGCTAGTAAAACTTGTCGAAGAATATATAAAAAAAATGGGAAGAGAGGCAACACAAAATGCGGACTTTGGTCAACTGAATGCTCCACTGAAGTTCGTCAATTCTGTTTTGGAAATTCACAGTACCTACGCCACCATGATTTCCTCCTGTTTCCATAATGATGAGCATTTCAAAAAAGCGCTGAAAAGAGCCTTTACTTCAATTGTCAACGCAAAACAAAAATAGAAATGTTTCAAGATCTTTTGCACTGTTAGCGAAATATTGTGATAGAATGCACCGTAAATCAGTTAGTGGGACAAGTAGTAGTGACAGTGATGACAAGCTAGCTGAATCTGTCACCATTTTGAAGAACTTAGATGATAAGAACTTGTTCCAAAGACACTATGCCAAACTTCTAGCTAAAAGGCTGATGTATCAATCGTCAGCATTCTATGGACGGAAAAGAGGTGATGATGAAGCGGATCAAGCGAGCTTGCGGCTAATGGCTCACGAGCAAATTTCATCGACTTCATAGTGGTCAAGCCATATCAACTGATCTTCAAGAAAAATTTATAGATTCAATGTCAGTAAAGGGAGTCACATCTGGACATAATGTGGCATTCAACATATTGGAGCAAAGTGAATGGCCAGTCATCTCAACCCCTGCTACTCCGTTTATTTTACCACAACTTCTTGAGAAATCTCTTTCTGGGTATAAAGCTTTTTACGGACGAACTTTCAACGGAAGAAAGTTAACATGGATGTATCAACACAGCTTTGTTTATGTTAGATTTACGTATCTGAAGAAACCCTATATGGCCACAAATTTTGCGTTTCAATATGGATTCCTTTCACAGTTTGAGACAGTAGATAAAGTCAAGCACAGTCAGTTACAAACTGCCACTAATTTGAATAAAGACCAGTTTTCTAGAAATTTTGATTGGCCTTTTCGAGAAGAAAATTCTACTTTCTGATAAATCAGACCTCAGGGATTTATCTGCTGATACGGTAGTTTTTCCATCTATTTCATAGTTTTTTCATTTCAATTTGTCATCTGCAACTAAAAAGAATCAGTTTGAAGCGCCTATTGCTCAAACAAGAAAATCTCAAAATCAGGAAAACTCAGGCCTTAGTATAAGAGGTTGTGACTCAAGCTCGAAGTAGTTTTGCTCCTAATATCCAGCTCATTAAATGAGCTATCGAAGCCCTGATTGAGAAAGAATATATACGGAGATTGAGAAACAGTCTGGACGAGTATAATTACATAGACGAGTATAATTATAAAACAATATAATTATTGTTTAACAAATATATTGTTCTCTCTCCTCCGAGGTGTTATCGCCTCTGTAAAAATATGATGTTTAGTCTGAACCAACTCCGAATTGGGTGACACTATTTGATGCACATATTTTTTCACACATTCTTGCTATAAATTCTATCTGCAACAGTTTTATGGACCCAAAGCTGGATTAATGATGCTTCAAATGGTTGAAAACTATTATAAACACAACAACAAAAATTTTTTCGAAATTTATTTACATTTTTCTCTGACTATGGATCAAGTGATAGAGACACCCTATGCGCCACTGATGGCTCAGAAGGATCTAAGGTCTAAGGTAAGGACGAATCAAGTACTCCGTTTTAGATGGCTCTAGAATAATTTTCACGAGAGAAACTCTTTATTAGCAGGGGTAATGTTCCATGGGGGGGGGAGGGAGGAGTGGCATAGACCTTGTTTGCAAAAAATATCGGAAATGAAATTTAAAGGCAATTTCTTTTTTTAAATCTTCAGCGGGGATGGAATTGCCTTGAAAATTTTTCCATGGGGGAGGGGTAAAATTTTGAGTGGGTATATTCTCTACCGTTGGATCTTCTGTGAGAGCTATTTTCCAGGGGAGGGGAAAGAGTTTCGGAACAATTTTTCACGGTGGTGATGATTTCCGGCATGATTTGAAAAGCGATCAGAAGTTAAAGTATTTCTCCCTTTTTGCAAATCCCCCTTTTCGTGCCGTGAGTAGCCACAAAGAAAGTACAAATACGTACCTCAAAACATCGATAAAACTTTCTAAGGAGTACCAAAAAACCAGACATCATAAATGTTTCTAGGCCAGGAGTTGGCTGGCCTCCAATCATTTTTGACTTAAAAAAGGAACTCAATTTTCAATCGATTATCTTCCAAAACTTTTAGGACAACGAGGGGGAAGTTGATATTCTAAGCAAGCGGGGGATATTCTCTATTGTTGAGTTTTCTGAGAGCTATTTTCTAGGAGAGCGAAAAGATTTTCGAACAATTTTCCATGGAGGGGATGATTTGAAAAAGGATGGAAATTAGAGTATTCCCTTCCCCCTCCGTGCCTTGAGCAGCCACAAAGAAAATACAAAAGGGGTACCTTAAATTGTCAAACAGATGTTCTAAAGAATAGGGAAAGGACCAGAAAACATAAATGGTTCTAGTCCAGGTGCTGACTGGCCTCCAATCACTTTCAACTTGAAAATAAGGGACTAGAACTACCAATTTTCGATCAAATGAGCCTCTTCCGAAGTTTTTAAGACAACAAGGGAGAGGTTAGGAATATGAAAGAGCCACCCCCTCCCATGCTAAAAAATTCTTCTCATTTTGGAGTTTAATGTTACTCCTTACTTTCATAATAACAGTTTAGACCATAAATATTTTCGAAAATCAGGAGGGATTATATGTTAATTTCCACATCTGAACCCCTTCCTTAGAACTAACTCTGTATTTATCTGAAGACTCGATGAGCATTGGGACGCTTGAGAATTAAAACACACCCTTTGATGGGTCTGCCTCTCCTCAACTACAAGGTATTCAGAGAACCCAACTGTAGAGGTCTCAAGCTACAGATATTTGGAATCCTGTATTTTTTGCCATAGAAAGATCATGTATGTGTGATTTGTTTTTTCCCACAGGAATGACCGTATCAATCCGAGGGTCCTAAGAGACCTGGAGAGGGCCCATGCGGACAAAAACTGAAATTTTAAGTGCCCTTTTAAGTGACCCAACGGATTGGAGGGCACCTAGTCCCCTTCCTCCTCGTTTCCCCAAAAAAAATCCGAATGAAATCTGAGATAGCCATTTAGTTCATCATAATTCAAAGTCCAAAAAATATGCCTCGGAGTATGACATGATCCCCCACAGCCCCTATGGAAAGGGCTGCAATCTTTGCAGTTTGTCCATGTATTACAGACACTATTTGTAGTTGGAAAAATAGGGATTTTTCGCTGAGGTTTCTGAAGGGGGAGGGATATCCTGGGAGACAGTTTTCAGGGGTTAAAAAATTTCTGGAGCGAAATCTCAGGAAAGGCTTATGGTTTCGAGTTGAGACTTTCGGGGAATGTTGAAGAGGGTACAGAATTTTTTTTTTTGAAAAACACTATGTATATCCAGGTTGTCAAAAAGGCGTACCTACAATATCTTAGGAGTGGCTAATGGTATAACTTTTAAACTTTCAGAGAATACTGACGGGCACACTGAACTAAATTGTTTTCAATCGTTCAATCAGGTTTACTTAATGAGAAAAAGGAGGTGAACAAACTTCAAATACGCTCCTCGGTGCCTAAACCACATTGAGAACCATCTAAATCAAAGGATGCTGAGCCAAACAAAAGACACCTACATGAAGGTTGCCAAAAAGCATATATGCACATACGTATATGCAAAAAAGTGTATATACCTTACCCATGGGTAAAGATATTAAATTGAAACTTTCAGGGGGTTTTGACAAGGGGTGGTGAACTAGAAAAGAATATTTTGTGCGGATCTAGGTTGTTAAAACAATTTATATGCAGTGTCTCAGGAGTAGTAAGTGTATTAAGCTGAAATTTAAAGAGAATATGGAGCTGAATGTTGAACTAAATCAAAAGCCAATATATTCATTCAGGCTGTCATAAGGGTGTATCAGAAAAATCTCAGGAATGGTTAAGATCATTAAATTTAAACTTTCGGGACATGTTGAGGGGTATGTTGGAATTAACAAAAGGATAATATAGGCATCTAAGTTGCCAAAATGAACTCTTTTCCACACCAAACCATGCATATGCTCAAGTTGATTTAACAGGTAGGCGATTAAAATATCAGGACTAAAGAAACCTGTGTGATGTCTATAATATTTATTTATTCACCTAATCCATTTTCATTCAAATGTAATATTCTGAACATTCTCCACGGAAAATTCCTTAGATTATATTATCTGGGCAATGTTGTTGAATCAAACGCTTATTTTAAGAACCATCATAACCTTGATATCAAATTGAACTAAATTTATGCTATAAGTTTGCTAAGGACAATTAAAGTGTATTCTCAGACTTTTGGCCACTTGGAAATTTAAATTGGAATCCTGTTTTTGGATCTTAAGCAGGAAACTTGAACAAAATGACAAAAGTATTCATAATATTAGCTTATAATAAAACTTGATAATAAAAAAAGGACAAACGTAAATTTTAAGAAATTCCAAAAGAGTTTTTCAAAGAACAAAAACGTTTCATAGTTCAGGAAGGGAACGGTTTGATCAGGAACAAATTGGAAGAGAAAAGATTCTTGACTACAAGGCTAAAAAAAAGTGCAGTGATCCCAGATATGCAAAGTTTGCTCATTTAGCTTTTTAAGAAATATTTTTTTTTAAGTTGAGGTTGATTTTGAGGGGGTGAATTTCGTGCTTCGATATATAGGCGTAAAACAACATAATTGATGTCCAGAATAGTGTAATAGATCACGGTGATTATAAAACGTACGTGAATATTGTTTTAGAAATTACAGGTAAACTTTACAAGAAGTTATTTTTAAATAGGGCATTTCCAGATAGGCAACGCAGTGTAATTTGGGCGATAGTAACTTCACTATCAGCCGTAAGCACGTTTTAGTTTTTAGGTTTTTAGTTTGAAACATAATATCCTTTAAAAAAATCGTCATTTTGTATCTATTTTGTATCTATCAGCCGTAAGCACAATGCTACTAAAATTATTATCAATTGAATTCATGTACTGTTTTTCTCGACATCTGTCTTTTATTGAATTTCCTGAATCTCTTCCAATTTAACTGATTGGTCATATTAATATAAGTCATAACAAAAAGTTTGCTGTTATTTTTAATATTTGGCATTATGATCTACTTCATTGAGGAATAAATAAAAATAATGAAAATTGTCTTTTGTAATACCAAGGTTATATCCTGACATCAGTGACGTAGTTTGCTTCTTTGTACTGTCATGATTAAAAAAAATTGGAGGGGGGGGGGCTTCACTGAAAAACCCCTTTTGTATTTACATTAAAAAAAAAGGATAAAGTTGGCCCTCAAGGCATTGCAAAATTCACACCAATACCCCTATATTTTCATGAATTGAAACCACATTCAGGCATTGGGTGAGAGGAGGATTGGTAGTTAAACCAAAAGAAATAAATAAAAAGAAAATCAAACTTTGAACCATCTTTTGAAAATAATTAATAACTTCCATTAGCTGATCATTAAAAGGCCACATTTATCTAAAATTATGCTGTGCTGTAAGCAACAGAATATTATTTTCAAGATAATTTTGAACCCAATACACAATTATTCTTTCCAAAATTCTTAAAAAATTAAAGTGTTGAAATAAATATCTTGAAAAAATCGAACGATAATTACTGAAATCCAACCTTAGCCTTTTCCCATGCAGCAGAGCATTTACGAGAATCAAAATAAAGGTTGAACAGCGAGAAGTGCGAGGACTGGGTAAGCAAGTAGCCAATTCGCGCATGACAACATTCTAAAAAACCGTCATTATCAGGGTTTTTATCAACATTAAGATCACATATAAATTTTTCAATATATTCAGATACAGTGTCTGGGTCATAGTAGTGTTGGTAATTGTCCTCGTCGGACTATTCATAGTAAGTATAGTTATGCTGGAAGTAGTCAGTGATGGGAGCAGCGGTTTTAGAATTGCTCGAGGTGGTTGAAGCAGTCATGATCGCAGAAGTTAGGGTAGGAGTATTGGTGCTAAAAATAATAATTTTGGGATTAGCCGTCAAAGGAAAGGTTGTCATATTAGTAGTCTTGGTATGAAAAACAACAATAATATTTACGATAGAAATTCTCAAGGAATAACTGTCAAAATGTAAGGGGTCACGGTGGTAGCATTACAAGAGGATCCTGTAAAGCCAAAGCTCCTTAAAATTAAAATTTATAGCTTGATTTATCTATGCAATCGATTTTTACTTGTGAATTTATAGTGATTAAACTTGCTCCAAAAATGTTTCGTGAATGATCGAGGTTTGGCAGAGATCCGCTTTAAATAGTGCAGGATTGCATCCTTGTGTGATTCTAATTTCAAGAGGAGTGGCACGACCATTTTTATAGTAAAGAGGACCTATGAAGCATCTATCAAGAAATAGGGTAAGCATATAATTTGGTACCCTTGACCTTGACATTTCAAACACTTGAGATTGCCCTTCCACACTATTTTAATTCAAATGATTATATCGAAATGTTTATACAATGCCATGTTGGGCCATGGGAGCAGCTGCAGATGATATAAGTGCTGAAAGATTGGTTTGATGTCCTCTTATCCGCATCGTTACTATAAAAGGGGACTATATCTCCAGATTCGCAATCAAATGAACTCTCTTAGAACTTTCTACATTTATCTGTTCTATATAATGAGACTAAAAAAGTACACAGTAGACACATCACTCTTTACTAAATCTAATCAAGCACAAAGATTGTGATTAACGCTTTTAAAAACTCTTGAGGATCAGCTTTGATTAAAACCGAAAAACGTTTGGAATATATTAAAAATGTACATGTTACAAAACACTACTTTGAGACCAAATTCCTTGTGGCTGTCTTAGTCTATGGCTAGAAGCTCTAGCTATGAGCTCAAATCTCCTAATAGAAGTTTGTTCTTGCATTTTCTTTTACTTTTACTTATGCAGTAGCAGGATGAGGGGAGGGGAGGGGGGTAGAAAAGCCTCAACAACGAACTTTGAGATAAATTAAACGTCACATTTGCAATGTCGAAATACTGCATCATCAGCCAGATAAATAATCTGATCATTTAAGACCACTCTCCAGATGATCCCTGAATAATCAAAAGAGGTACAACATGTTCATATTTAAGAATCTGAAGGAGAGGGAGGGGGGCCTCAGACTTTCACATCATGAACACAGAAACTGTTGTACGATCCTGTTCTAAAATATCCATCTTTCTACTAAAAATATATAAACGAATCCACTATTTTAAATAGACAATGTGAACATTTCGGGCCTCTTTTCTATGAGGGTGCCATTTGACAGTCCTGGGGGTGTCCCCAAAGTAAATCATTTTTTCTAGATATTTCGGATGTACTGATTAAAATGGCTATCCTGAAACCTTGATCCGACCCTATGTGGGGCTGCGGGAAACAAGAGGTGTAAAAATGACAAAAATGGCTATCCATCAATCATTCAAGACCATTCAGCATAATCGTTTTTAACTTAATTTCAGTTTAGCCAACCCTTCTTCTTCTTATCTGGATTAATGTGGAGACGCTTTCACATGATCGCATCATCAGAATAAAATTCCAGGCCTTGCAGTGAATTGCCACTACTGGGTTCGATCCCTGGGTCCCGTATTGAGCCAGCCCTATTTCACACGATCATTAATTCTATATGGTGAGGTAAAAATAGAACTATCTAAGAGACGCATCGCTCTATACCAAGCCGCCAACACTATTGTCAGGAGTATTGTAAGACAAATTCTAAATAATCCGTTTATTACTTCCGCATAAATTCAACAGCAAAACGCAACCACGCAAAACTTAAAATACGCACACTTTACAAAACCAAAAAATAACACAACAAAAAATAATATTGTATTTAAGACACTTCTTCAATTGATCTTTCTCAGTTGACGCTAGTCAAGTGATATCAAAACAAGCACTAATACTGGTGAAAATATAAAGTGCTGGGCTAATTTAGCCCCATCGAGAAGCAATTACTTGACAGAGTGACACCAGAAAAGGTAAATGACGATACGGCTTTACAGGAATTTCGCTTTCATAACCCAAAATATAACAACTAGAATATATGCAGCCGAATTAAAGAATATTAATCCGATTGAATAGTATCAGTATGGGCCGCAAATTCTCAAACAATGCTGCTTTATTCTCTTTCACTCTCTCCAAAAATAGAAAAAAAAAACAGAAATAAAAGGAGGAAAAATAGAAAATAGAAATGGAATCAGCTTTCCAAGAAAAGGGAAAATGCAAATTTGCCCTTTTATTTTGTTATACTTATGCACATTACGCTAAACAATCCAGGAAACTGTATTAATAAATAAGTTAATAAAAGCGTTATTATAAAAAAAAAAAAAAAAAAAAAAAAAAAAAAAAAAAAAATCAAATTCATAATCGATGTGATAGAGCATGTACAAATCTTCCTCGAAAAAAAAAGGTAGTCACTTGATTAAACAAATTACTGTAGCAATTAAATTAAAAACAAAAATGCAGATCCAATAACAAAGAGCACAAATGACAATGAGTTATTAAGCTAAGAGCACATGACATCTCCCTCCAAAACGTAGGTAGGAGTATCCTCTCAAATAATGTAAGCAAGAGAAAATGATATATCCCTCCAAAAATTGTATCGGAGTACCTCTCAACGTGGGTAAAATTTCATTTTTATTTCAACCCCTCTCCCCTCCTTTCTAGAGAAAAACCACTGAGCCCCCTTCTAAGGCTTACATCTGTGAACATAAGCAAATTAAGTCCAAAATTTTCATTTTTCGCAAATCTTTTCCAATATAAAGTAAGAAAAGTCAGATTTAAAGAAATGAAAAATTTGTTAACAAATGAACATTTTACTAAAATTTGGCCCAACAATTTTTGGGATACAAGGGAGGGCGGAGATTTTACCCCGGGCGTAAGAGAGGCCAGAACCACCACTGCCACTAAAAGACTTCCATTTCCATTTAGTACATTGAATTGGATTCCTCATGAGAGTTAAGAATATCTCTCACCCTCCTAAGAACACCCCACCTTTTCCTTTTTTAAACTGCATAAGACAGCACAATTACGGATACTTTTCCAAATATTTCCAGTGAATCTACACTGGAAAAATCATTTTATTTGATTTTTGCTTGGCCATAGAAGAAAAAAAACTTTTATTGACCATATTTAAACAAAAACGTGAAGGGTGATGAGCCAGTATACCTTAAATGTCACCCAAAATAAAATCTCCATTTTTATCTTAATTTTGGGTTTGCTCAGAAGGTTGTGTTATAAAATATTGCAGTCAAAGGCGCAAAGATTATGAAAACAGCCTATCCCTAATATTTTTAGTTAATAAAAAAATTAATTGAGTTTATGAAACACACAGTCTGAGCGATTTTGCGCAAATTTCAACCTTGGTTAGTAATGGCGAAAGTTTTAAACCTTGAAAACAATAAAATACTATGTTCATTACTGGTACAAAAAAGGTCAACAAATACTACCACCCAGTTAGTAAATCATTGCTCTGCCCCAACAAAGTTCAGTAGCGACCCCTCTGATTGCAATCCGTAAGCAGTCTACGCATTATACACCAATCATCTACAGGCAAAAAATACCATCCTTTCTAAAAAGAACAATTTTGTAAAAATATTTCAATATTCTGATTTAAATCTATTTATCAAAATAAAAGAATTAACACTCAATTCCTTGGTTCACTGCAAAAATAATCTTACTAGAAATACTATTATTTTTGAATTAAGAACAAACTAAGGATCACAAGCTGATTAAGTACACTGTTAAATTACTGTAACATAATATATTAAAAAATTACATTTTCAACAATTCGTAATAGCGATCTCTTTTTGCGAATGAAATTGTTTGATTAGAACAAACATGCATATCATTATCATAGCTTCAACATGTATTAAAGTCGAGAAAAAACTATTTTTACTAAATAGTAATCGAGAAGGAGAGAGAGAGAGAGGGAGGGGGGGATATAAGAGAAAAGAAATAGGCTTGCTCAAAGACTTCCGATTTCTTGGGAGGTGTGACCAAAAAATATGTTTCGAGCAGGGGGGGGGGAGAAGAATTATGTCAACCTCGAGAGACTCTACGATGAAATAGATATTACAAAAGGATACAAATATTCGACAATAGTTGCATGATAATAGAGGAATCAATACGTCTATTCTAACATTTGAAAAAAACACAGAGTTGGATTAAATCCATAAAAAGATCCTGGTTTCAAGCTCAGGATAAAAAATCAAATCCCCTACTATCGCTAAGAGCAAGCAATTGTAGGATAAAGTTGGAGTAATGAAGAGGAGTAAGAAAAAGGAGGATGGTTTCATGCACTTATGGCAATTTACAAATTTTGAAGATTTAAATATCAAACGTAATAATAAACAATGAGAAGATGTCGCAGTATATATTCATATATATAATATTATGTTCTATAAAATTTCTTTGTTAAAATACGATTGACCTGCCTTAAAAAGCCCATCAAACGTGCATTTTACATGAATGTTTTAAATAAAACAGGATTTAGGCATAAACTCTGTGGTTATTTCCTAAGTTAAGGAGATCGTTACACCGACTTTGGAGGGCACTTTTTTTTATGGACGCCTCTCCTCGATCATCAAATCTCTCACATTGGCTAGCCTCCAAATCAAGTACTAAGAGATGTTATATACCCTCCAGTAACCCACCTGTACTTCGGGCACACTTCATACAGAGTAGAACTGGTTGAGATAGATTTCATTGAAGTTACTTTCCTTAAAGGTAATTTTATTAATCACCTTTATTAATACTTTTTTAATTACCTTAAAGGTAATTTAAAAAGTTTTAGCCAAAGTTATGTTCTCTTTAACTCCTTAGTGGAAGTATGCAGTATGTGCAAAAAGCAAAAATTAGGCGTTTTAGGGGGGGGGGCAAATGTTGACTGCCACCTTTTGAGCACCATAATACTGTAAATATTAAAAAAATTGTCATTAAATACTACAATTTTAGCTTTTTTTGTCTCCCCAGACGTGCCAACTGGGGCACTTGCTCCCTTTTGCTCCTCTCCATATCCGGCCCTTTATGTAATTCGAATAGACTTCTTACACAATATACAGTGGGTAAACCATCAAAAACGTTGAAGCTAGCAATAGTGATCAAAGCTTGGTGTGTTCTTTCAACCAGCTTCATAAGATATAGATTTATTCGAAAGATTTCTGTGAACTACCACATCTATAATTAAACCATTCATCTATGATGAGACTCATTCCAAATGAACTCTGGATAGTTATTGCGATACAAATACAGTTGTTACAAATCAGTATATTCGTGTCTTGCTGAATATGAAATAATTTGTGAGAAATTAAGTTCTAATTTAATTTCTTAGACCAGAGATATATTTGGGAAATCTGATGATTCAGTAGTCAAGTTAAATAGCATTATCCTCTGTCAGAATCCACTAGAATACAATAATTAAAAATAATATATAGCAGTTATAAATGTAGATTTTTCTTTTTAAGAACAGTATTATAGGCATGGAAGGCACGTAAACATAAGGGAGAAGAGCGGACTGAAAGAAGCAATGGTACTAGTTTTTTGGTTCCAAATAAGGAGAAAGTAAATGCATTCTAAATAACAAATAAAAAATTAATTAATTCCTTCTATAGACTAAAATTACCTTTGTTCTTTTTTTTTTGAACAACTAACTGAGCAGCATATATTTCAAAATAGGCAGAGCTATAAACTTTGAACAAAACGAGTAGTGTTGATACACAACAGGCCGCATCAAGGAGGGGGGCATGTTTGACCCCCCCCCCCCGAAAAAAAAGAAATTGTCCCGACTCTTAAAAAGTAACGAAAATGCATTTAAACAAATTTTCGATCCACATTTTAAGTTTTTTTTGTATCCCCCCTGGCCATTATTATAATCCTGGATACGTCCTTGATCTACAACATAAAATTTTCAAGGAACCATATTAACATTTTTCTTGAAATAACGCATCAGAAGTTTCCACACTTTTAGTTCACTCCTCACAGATACCTTTCTCTAAAATCCCTTCACAAATACAAGCTTTCAAAAATCGGCAGTGAAAATAGTTACAGAACTGTGCTTTAAAAAAAATAATGTATGAAGTCAGTTAGAGACCACATCCCCTTGTCCTGTCTTAGGTTCCAAGAGTATATTAAATGGAGGGAAAATACCTAAATAGGGGAAGGGGAGAAAAGACCTAAAATGCAGTAAAACTTGGTTTTCTGCAGTTACCTTACCCCTAAGGGAGCGTCTTAGATCATTAAAAGTTTCTTATCGCTTTTGCTTTCAATCTTCATAAATTGAGAATAATTTTTTTAGAGGGTCATTAAATTTTGGATAATTTTTAATTATAAATTATTGCTTGTAAGTTTTTACATTTTGGAATATGTCGGGTATATTATAAACCCATATAACACTAAATAGGCGCCACGTTAAACAGATTAAGTTCATACAATCCACGTCCCCAGAAACGAAAAAAATACAATATTTTCATAGGCTATATTAGAGTATTATTATAAATTTATGCCAAGAATGTCAAACTTGTACTTTATTTTCAACCGTTTATCAATCAATTAGCGGAGGGACCTGTCCCTCTATAAATTTTGAAGTGCATTTTTTTGCAGATCTTCCCATTGGAAAATGCTTTCTTCGCATCTTTATTGAACAGACTGAAAAACGACGAATTTGCCCCACACCCTACATACTAAAAAATGCATTCCCCCCAACGATTTTTTTAAATTAAAGCCATTGTATATCATGATATTGCACTTTTTTACTAATTGCCTCTTATTAATTTTGAAATTAAACATATTCATCAGCACGAGTAACCTAATTTGAACGACGCAAAATATATATACAAGTCACCAAAGTTTAATTCTATTTCATTAACAGCAACACGAACGTATGTAACAAGAAAATCCTAGCTTAAGTACTTTTCCGAGTATAAAAAGAGAAGAGCATACCCTGCAGATTGTATACACCGGAACCAGAAGATCACAGAAATAGTAGAAATCACTTCATACCACTTTCGTTCCAACACTCATCAAGGCTAGGAAATTTATAAAGTCTCCCAAAACTTTTGGACTTTGTAAGAACTATTTTATCCACATCATTAAGTCTCCCGCAGCTTAAACTACGAGTAGGTAACCGATCAACAAGTTCATTCACAACCTTCACCGTTGGCAAGACTTCACTACTCATACCTGGGAGATGAAGATCAGCTAGGTCTGGATTCACGGACACTTCTATCACTGGCAAAATAGACTGAGAGACTGACAGGCCTTTCCCTGCTGAGGACTTGCGTCGAAAGGAAAATAATTCTTGAGTGACAAGGCGCTGCTTCTCCGGAGAGGTTTTATTTCTAGCTACGTTTTGAACCACGACAATCCTATTGTAGGCTCGCCACCGTCTACACAAGGCAACGTACATGGTGCACTGTACATACATAAAAACGATACCTCCAGTGATACCTGTAAATATTTTACACTTAATATATATATATATATATATATATATATATATATATATATATATATATATATATATATATATATATATATATATATATACATATATATATATAAAACTAAACACTTATTATAAGTATTAAGCTAGAACATAAACATGTAAAAAGCACAAGAAAAAGAAGTGTGCTCAGTTAGCACAGACATACATCAATCTACTAACCTCATTTTTCTAATACTTTTAAATTTAGATACCATCCTCATTTTGCATACGGCGCAAATTTTCCAGGGAAGAGTCATCGCGGGGGAAGTACTTTCTGGGGGGGGGGGAGACCGCCCGCAAGGGAAATTTTCAAACACTTTTAAATTTAAAAGCAAGGTCGTTACTATCAAGCGAGGGGGGGGGGGTATTCTGAAAAGGGTGAGTTTTACTTAGGGAGAATTTTCTGAATGGTGGAATTTCGAAAAGAAGTGGCAGAATAGATGGAAAATACGTAATTTGGGCTATATATTTGCACATTAGGGGGGGGGGGTAAAGTATTTGGACAGTATAAAGTTAGAAAACAATTCTTACTACATAATATGCAGGATAATTATACCTAACACATTAGGCATGCAGACCCCTTACACTCTATCCCCTCCCCTCCTCCTAATGTGCAAATATATAGCCCAAGTTTGTTTCTAAAGTATTATACTTTTATCTTACTTTGGGATACTTCATTAGAACTGAGCGTCAAAGAAAAATATTAGACGAGCATTAGGTAGGGCGTATATCATACAAGTACCTTACTCTCAAACTTTCTTAACTGTGAAGAAAACATCCTGGGACTTGGCTATTCTACTTTTCACATCTTCACCATGCCCACCATCTTCACTGATAATATAACCTAGGCAAGTATAGCTATCTATACACCGTATAGAATACGGTCGATGGATTGGCACATATGACTTCCCCGAAGTGTACAATACCGGGCTCTTGGAAACTAAGGTATCCGATTTCAATGCCACGTTATACAGTCAATACCTAAAGATCTTTACAACAAAATCATTTGTTGTTAGTGAATACGACAAACCATGGATATCTCCAGCTATTAAATCACTAATAAAAGAGAGGTCTCGCCTCTACTCCCGTGGTGATATAATCAACAACAAGAAATTGCGAAATCAAATTGTCTCTTTGGTAAAGAAAGCCAAAGCTCGGTATGGTCGTGAAACCATGCCCTCCCAATTACTTACTTCAGACCCCAAAAAGTGGCACAACGCTGTGAAAAAGGTGACCGGCCAAGCTTTTGACAGTAGTGTAAGGATCAGCAATGATGGCGGGTCCTTAATCAGTGCAGAAGAAGTGAGTGAATTCTTCACCAAGATCTGTACTACCTATCCAACTATTACGGCTCATGAAAAGTCCACCATACTTGAAAAATGTGAGCCTGAGAACAACATAATAGTCAGTGAGTTTGATGTTTACACGGAATTACGGAAGATCAAACCGAATACATCTTCATACCCTGGTGAATTACCTGCCAAACTGCTACGTGAATACGCAGCCTTCATAGCATTACCACTGTCCAGCATCATTAACGAGTGTTTTGCTTCTGGCTTTTTCCCGTCACAGTGGAAAAGGGCCTATATTAGAATTATTCCAAAAAAGCGCGCCCCTAGTGCATGCGACGATCTCCGCCCGATCTCACTTACACCTTGTTTGGCGAAAGTAACTGAGGCCTTTATACTCAAGTTTCTTCTGAAACAAATTCATGGGCGTATTGATAAATTCCAGTACGGTGGACTCCCCAAGTGTAGTACTACAATCTACCTAGTACAGATGTTTGACTGCGTCCTCCAATGGCTTGAAAAAGGTAGCTGTTTCGTCGACATTTGCGCAGTGGATTTCCGAAAGGCCTTTGACCTAATCCGCCACCGGACTGCAGGCATGAATCTCCAGGAAATGGGGGCCAAACGATGCACCCTTGGCCGTGTACTTGACTTCTTAACTGGCCGAAAACAAAAAGTCTTTGCACTCCACGAAAACGATTCGGATTCATCATGGTCAGATACTTCTTGCGGGGCCCCACAAGGCACAAAATTAGCTGGAATAATTTTCCTGGCTGTAATTAATTCCCTGCTTAACTATCACGACGACCGTTACAAGTTTGTAGATGATCTGTCCATAGTGCTCGCTTACCTGGTCGAAAACACTATCATAACAAAGCAGTTTTCAGACCAGTTATTTGATCAGCTAAAGACCGAATGCTCAAGTCATGATCTTACCATTAACGTAGCCAAGTCGAAGATAATTCGTTTCAACCCTCTGAAGCGGAATATAGATATGCCTCTAGTCCCTTTCCCGATTGTGAACGAAATAAAAATCTTAGGAGTAACTTTCACTAGTGACTGTAGTTTCAGTGCCCATATTAATTTAACCGTCCACAAGGCTAATGCAAGCCTTCAGACACTTACCAAAATGAGGCGTTTTGGGTGTGATACTAAAAGCCTTCTCCATGCCTACACGTGTTATGTTCGCCCGTTGCTCGAGTACGCGTGCCCGGTGTGGGGTCCATCTGCTATCCGCACAGCGTACCTATTACGCGACATAGAGTGCGTCCAGAAAAGAGCAACAAGGATTATACTCCGAGACCGTGGCATACCCTACGATCAAGCCCTCGCTAAATTAAATTTATCTCCACTTAAAGTCCGGCTGGAACACCTTATTCACCAATTTGGACAATTCATCCTAGCCAATAAGAGCCACCGATCTTTACTACCCGAACCAGCCCCTCCCAATAGCCGAACTCGATTACGAAATAAACTTGTACCCCTTAAAGTACGAACCAATCGATACGCAAACTCATTTGTGCCTTTTTTCACATCAGTTTTTAATGCTGAGTTGTAGTGTGTGATTTTTGTTTAAATGTATGATTTTTGTGAAAAAACTGAATTTAGCTCTATGCTACGATAGTTTTTAAATATACCGATCTCTCTCTCTCTCTCTCTCTATCTACTTGATCGATCTTGAACTCCCTGCCTACGCACCCCGTCCTTCCTACCTGAGTAAGTGAATTCTATATGACGTAATTTCATGTTTCCTGCCCCTGGAATATGAGTTTCTGAATATTCAGCAAGTCAAATTCAAAACGTCTAAATTCGACAGTCAATATGTCAATATGTCTAACTCGCAATTTTTATACTATTTGAATTACTGAAATTATCGGGGCCACCAGAAAAGCAACGAGCCCCAAAACAGTGCAGGACAAAGACTAATACATCTTCTCAATTCTACACGAAGTTCTGAATGACATATTATAGTTAGGACCTCAAATATAAATGGAGGCTTTGCACAATTCTGGGCCCATTTGGGTTACAACATTTTTTTCAACACTTGCACGACGCTCTTCTACAAAGAAGAATAGAAATTTCGCACAAGCAATCTCAAACCTATTACCTCCGACTCATTATATATTCATACCTACAAACATTATGCTACTACGATGAAAGCAGCCCATAGTAGGTAAATAACCTACTTTCTAAATGGTCTCCCACTTCTAGATTGTTGCCCAATCAGAGATAAGATTTACTTGCATACTTGGTCACAGTTACGGAAATTTTTAGTTGAATCCAAATACTTTCGAAACATGACCAAGTTCCTCGGGAAGAAACCAATTAAGCAAAAAAAAAAAAAAAATCTAGCCATAGAACCGAACACAGATATTCTCCTAACGTCCTTGATAAATTGAGGGAAGGGAACTTTCTTAGCTTAGCAAAGGATAAAACTTATAAAATCTATTAGAGTACAGCATTATTGCGCTAATAAAGTATTATTGGCAAAAAATACTAAGGAGATATTCTTTAGTGGGTTTCTAGTGGATTTGGATTTGTACATAAATTAGAGATTTAATCGTCGGGAGAAGGGAAGGGGTAATTTTATGTTATCTGCAGTTCTACACTTCAATTTTTTGAACCACGTGACTTGTAAAAACAATACTGATAAATTATAAGAATCTGCATTTTTGGGTGTGGCGTGGATTTGGAGGTCCTACCTAATCGCACCTGATCACAGACCTATTTACATTCCTGATCACATTATGAGCTCAAAATAGATAATAAGATAATCACCAATAGCAACAACGACAAGTTTGGTCCAGAAAGGCCATTCAAGTTGGCCTAATTGAAGTTCCTCGGCTGATCTATCAATAAGGACGTACAAGGACCAGATAACACAGGTAAATGCAATTGTATGAAATCCGACGCTACAAGCAATTTTCCGACGTTCCATCTTAGATAAACTCAGCATCTCCCACTAAAAGAACATAGGAAATATAAAAATCGAATACGCCACCAGGACCTCGATAACTCCATTCTTCCTTAATCCCTTCTTATATGCAGAAGTTTATTATCATTACTTTATCTTTACAATGACACTGCTTACTAGTGACTAAGCAGTATCAAGATAAAAATCAAAATAATTGTTATTGTTAACAACAGTATCAATGAAATACAAACAAGATATAATATTAACAATAATAAGATTATTAAGCAGTGTTAAGATTAAATAATAAAAATAT
This sequence comes from Artemia franciscana, assembly GCF_032884065.1. Classification (NCBI taxonomy): domain Eukaryota; kingdom Metazoa; phylum Arthropoda; class Branchiopoda; order Anostraca; family Artemiidae; genus Artemia; species Artemia franciscana. Next base: position 12,585,872 of record NC_088880.1, on the reverse strand, counting down.
AATATTAACGACAACAACAATAATTATTACACAGTGTCAAGATAAAAATAACAATAAAGACTATACTTTTAAAGTTAAAAATTTATTAGCTGGTCTTGCAATAAATGGAAGAAGATAGCCTTGTCATTTTATATTCAAACATACTAATTTGAATATAGTAACAAATTGAGCCAGTCAGAAGTCAATATGACCAAGTCCACTTTTTAAACATAATTTGAATTTTTACTATGGAGTAAATTATTGACTGGTTACTCGGTAAATTCACAAAAGCACGCAACAGAAAATTAGGATTAAGACAAAAATAGCAAAAAGTGCTTACTGTTGAGCATTCTATTACTTTTGAAGGAGCATTTGATTAAGTCACAATTAAGAATTTTTCTCATTTCCAACCTCCCAAGCAAAAGACAACTCCCCATTTTTTAAGGCAACGATTTCCCTTTTATAAATTTCGACCCTATTTCTTTTACACGCAAGGTCAAATTGCCCTTTGAGGGATTGAACTAGTATTGATACTGATTGAAGGCATAAAAAACCGTACTAGGTAAACATAAATGTCAATCGTTGGTCCAGAAAAGGGTTACCAAATCAGAAACACAATCTATTTTCTTTTAGCTTTAGGGGGAACGCATTCCCCTTGACTAGAAATCAAGTTTTACTACGAGGATAGCTTTGAAACCTCCATTGAATATTGGCAAATTCAGTGAATAAGAAATAGATTCTGTTCGAAACAGATTTCCTGAACTCAACCTTTGCATTCCTTTCAACACTTCAATGCTTATCAATTTTCTGATAGGATCGGAGTCGTTCAAAGGAAGGGGGGTAGGCACCAAGACGTGCCACGGTGGGAGGGAGGTGCCCCCTTTGATCAAATTTTTCACTTTGATTGTCTTTTTTTGTTTGTATTTGAGTTGGGGGATGGCGGTGTAATTATTTTTCCCCCTGGTGCCATCAACTCTAAGAATGGCTCTGTATATGAGCACCCCCCATAAAAAACGACTAAATTTTCTTCTCCTTTCATTCCGATTTAAAACGCGTTAAAAAGCGTAATCGCTTGACGGATAGAGCTCATACATCGTTTTATGCTAGTCCGTTTCTATTTCGTATAGATTCCAAATACATAGAATTCGAAGGGGTTATCATTTGTATTTTCAAAAATACCCCTAATGTCTCTTCGAGCGAGACTTTCGCATCCTCAAGGTTAAATTAACCCATTTTTTCCTGGACATTTACTTTATAGAAGTATGTCACGCAGAGGGATGGAGGTATGAGAGAGAATCCATCCCATGGATTTCGCTAGTCGTTGACAACTGAAACATTAAAATTATAGCACCGAGTGCCGCAGCTTTATGTACAGTTTGCTGATTTAGAACCCCCCCCCTTGATTTTGGTTATCAATACTCCTAACTGTAGCTTAGAAATTCAGACTTCCACATTTTGAATCATTCTTTCAAATTAACTTGTATTCCATGTTTTATTGCTTCAATGCAATGTATTAAATAAAATAGACTAAAAACGAAATGATATTGATTTAAACTAAAGGATAACGCACATGTTTCCCAGCTCCACCATAAAAATGAAGCAGATTTTTATTCAAAATTTCCCAAAGCCTCTATTAACTGATATTGTATTTTGAACTTCAAACTTAGAAATTTCATCAGTTCCAAAAATTAGATCATTATCATAAGATTATTTTTCTAGCTAGGAAAAACACAAATATGTACCTTTCACCATCACAGTATAATTATTGATTTTTTCACTTTAGACCTTTCAATTTGTTTCAAAGTAAAATATGACAAAAGCGTTTTAGTGTTCTATTAGCGTCACTGCATGATCTGGATATTCGTGTTTTGGACACTTATACCTCTTTCAAGGATAATAATAGAGCAATTTTGTTCTCGTAGTCTCTCCAAAAGTTATTTTTCCAAAAGCAATTTTTAGGAAATTACCATTAGTCAGTAACCCAAGTCATTATTTAATTAGTAACCAGATTATATAGTCAGTAAACACATCTTATAAATTATGCAGAGGAAACGTGATTTATGTTTCTTTAGGAGTTTTAAGACACTAAAAATCAGAGCCTCGTCTTGTACCATTGAATTTCATTCACAATGCTATTTGCGAATTCAACGTAGAAACTGGAACAGAATAACAATCTCACAGATTGTAATACTTTTTTAGAACATGCTGTATTCACACTAATTAAACCAAAAATAAAATACATAATAACAGGCAAAACCTTTACAGACAAAACATAAATTTTTGGCTTCATGTCCTGAATATTCCGGTTTGACGCCTGGAAAAAAAAATACAAAAAAGGGGGAAAAAGTAGAAACTATTCTTGTAAAAAAATAGACTAAACAATTAAAATGTCAAATACATGAAAATAAATACTTTTCTCCACCCCCTCCAACCCCGCGAACCACCTTAGTACTATTCATACCTGGAAAATACAATTTCTAAGATTTTTCTTTTGGTCGATTCAAAATTATGAATTTTTTGGAAAGCACCACATTTTCGTCAGTGTTACCATGTAAATCTACACACACAAATAAGCAAGCTAATTATTTAGATGTGACAACAGTTTTTTGTCCATGAAAATTCACACGTTACAATCTATTGATTCACAAAGGCAACTCCACCTTTAAAGGAGAGCTAAATCTTCTTAAGCTATTTCGTCCAGTTTTTGCTTTTCTTAAACTATATTCGTTCTGTTTTTTTTTTGCTTTTATTTTTACTTACTTTTCTTATTCTATTAGTTTTAGTTAATTTTATTTCATTTTCCTTACTTTTTGCCTTTTTGGCAGATTTTCACTATTGTTTATATTTTCAATTATGTGCCAGCTACTACCACAACCTGCATACAGAGGTAATTTTCTGTTAAAAACTGAATTAATAGTTTCCCCTGTTTTCTAAGACGAATAAAGTTGTGTGATTCCACAAAATCAATTTAAAAAATCAGATTTCAGTTTGACTATCCTTTATGTTTCAAACGAACTTTACAAGAGAATATAACTGATATAGTGTTGGCACTTTAATGAAAACTATATGTGTCTAGAACAATCTTGGAAAGAACTAATAAAATTAAAGAGAACATTTGATATATGATGAAATTAATTGATGAAGGCTCATCAGTTCAACTGCGATCTTCATTTTATTGTCAATGTTGCAATAAGTACAAAAGAAAATATTTCTAATATAATTCATTTTCAGTATAGCACCAATTATACAGCAGACTTTATACTTTCAAAGTTAGGGAATCAGCCAGTAGCTAAACTCTTGCTTGTGCTGATTTTGTTAGTTTTAAGATTTATTTGTACTCTCAAGTTTCACCCGTTTTAAGATTTATTACTTCATTTATATTAGTACCTATATATATGTTTGTTTGCAATGATCGTTTATTTAATTTCTGTTTGTTCTGGGTTTCAATTGTTTTTCAATAGTAATTTCTGATCGTTTTGAATTATTATAGGAATTAGTTTCTGCTAATCTTAAGTTTAATATGGCCTTTACATTTCTTTGAAAAACTTCTTTTTCAGGAGTTTTTTAATTAATGAAAAAAATCCTCAGGCTATTCTGCTTCGTTTCATACACCTTAGTCAAATTATCTATATATATATATATATATATATATATATATATATATATATATATATATATATATATATATATATATATATCTATATATATAAAAATAAGTTGTCTGTGTGTGGATCTGTGGATGGATCAGGTGACGTCACCTGAAAAAACTGGATCAGGTGACAAAACTGAAAACTGAAAAAACTAAAAAAAGGCAAAAACTACAAAAAAAACTAAAAACTAATAAAAAAAATAAAAAAGCTAAAAAACTAAAAAACTAAAAAAAGGCAAAAACTACAAAAACTACAAAAAAACTAAAAACTAATAAAAAAGCTAAAAAACTAAAAAAACTAAAAAAAGGCAAAAACTACAAAAAAAAACTAAAAACTAATAAAAAAAATAAAAAAGCTAAAAAACTAAAAAAACTAAAAAAACTAAAAAAAGGTAAAAAACTAAAAACTAAAAAAAACTAAAAAAAAGGAAAAAACTGAAAAATAAGCTAAAATAAAGGTAAAAACCAATAAAAAACTAAAACTTAAAACTAATAAAAAAAATAAAAAAGCTAAAAAACTAAAAAACTAAAAAAAGGTAAAAAACTAAAAAAACTAAAAACTAAAAAAAACTAAAAAAAAAGGAAAAAACTGAAAAATAAGCTAAAATAAAGGTAAAAACCAATAAAAAACTGAAAAAACTAAAAAAAGGCAAAAACTACAAAAAAACTAAAAACTAATAAAAAAGTAAAAAAGCTAAAAAACTAAAAAAACTAAAAAAAGGTAAAAAACTAAAAAAAAAATAAAAAAATAAAAAAAAACTAAAAAAAAGGAAAAAACTGAAAAATAAGCTAAAATAAAGGTAAAAACCAATAAAAAACTAAAAAGAAAAAAAGGAAAAAACTAAAAAAAATTTTCATCTAAAAAACTAAAAAAAACTAAAAAAGGTAAAAACTAAAAGAACTAAAAAAGAAAAAAATAAATGACGACACTCAAAGAGAAAGCGACCAGGACAAAAGGAATGTTCGATTAGCAATCAACAAAGCACCGGGACACAGGGAGTATAAATGACGACCAGGACATAAGTAAAAAAAAAAACTAACAAAACTAAAAAGAAGGTAAAAACTACAAAAAAACTAAAAAGAAAAAAACTAAAAAAAAGGCAAAAACTACAAAAAAAACTAAAAACTAATAAAAAAGCTAAAAAACTAAAAAAACTAAAAAAAGGCAAAAACTACAAAAAAAAACTAAAAACTAATAAAAAAAATAAAAAAGCTAAAAAACTAAAAAAACTAAAAAAACTAAAAAAAAGGTAAAAAACTAAAAAAACTAAAAACTAAAAAAAAACTAAAAAAAAGGAAAAAACTGAAAAATAAGCAAAAATAAAGGTAAAAACCAATAAAAAACTAAAAAAAAAAACTGAAAAAACTAAAAAAAGGCAAAAACTACAAAAAAAACTAAAAACTAATAAAAAAAGTAAAAAAGCTAAAAAACTAAAAAAACTAAAAAAACTAAAAAAAGGTAAAAAACTAAAAAAAAAAAAAATAAAAAAAAAACTAAAAAAAAGGAAAAAACTGAAAAATAAGCTAAAATAAAGGTAAAAACCAATAAAAAACTAAAAAGAAAAAAAGGAAAAAACTAAAAAAAATTTTCATCTAAAAAACTAAAAAAAACTAAAAAAGGTAAAAACTAAAAGAACTAAAAAAGAAAAAAATAAATAACGACACTCAAAGAGAAAGCGACCAGGACAAAAGGAATGTTCGATTAGCAATCAACAAAGCACCGGGACACAGGGAGTATAAATGACGACCAGGACATAAGTAAAAAAAAAAACTAACAAAACTAAAAAGAAGGTAAAAACTACAAAAAAACTAAAAAGAAAAAAAAACTAAAAACTAATAAAAAAACTAAAAAATCTAAAAATCTAAATAAACTAAAAAAGAAAAAAAAGGAAAAAAATAAAGGAGAAAAACAAAACTAAAAAACGAATGTATATACAGACCGGGACACCGGGATACAAATGACGACCGGGACACAGGGAATATAAATGACGACCGGGACACAGGGACACAACTACAACGGGGACACCGGGGGAAACAGGGGGATATAAATGACGACCGGGACACCGGGACAGGGAATGGTCGATTAGCAATCACCATCAACAAAGCTCAAGGGCAATCATTAGAATGAGGTATAGATCTGAATACAGATTGTTTTCCCATGGACCATTATATGTTGCATGTTCAAGAGTCGGTAAACCTGACAATCTATTTATATGCAAAGACAATGGGACAGCAAAGAATGTTGTATATTCGCAAGTTTTATATATATATATATATATATATATATATATATATATATATATATATATATATATATATATATATATATATATATATCCATCTATATTCACAGGTGGGACATAGGGACACAACTACAATGGCGCGTAACGACTTACGCGCGCGGGGGGGCTTGGGGGGGGGCGCGAAGCGCCCCCACCAACTAGGTGTTGGGGTGGCGCGAAGCGCCACCCCAACAGCTATTATGTATATATATATATATATATTCAATTAACAACACTTCTTAACTACTAAGGTGCCTGTGTTGGCCCTGTTGCTATAGCTGAATTCGAACTCAGGGTCTTGTAATACCAGGCTCAAATCAAATCTACTGTGCCACCAAATTAGGTTTTAAATAAATGGTCTATTAATTACCAATATTTTTAAAAAAAGATTATATTCAAAATAGTTTTTCAAGAGCATACTAGTTATTCTAAGCACTAGTCAAGTGCTAATTAATATATGAATTGAGAATGAAATCTAGCACTTTGATACCATTATCTTCATTTATGTAATTAACTGAACATCTAAATGGCTCACTATTAGGGTGATTACAAACTTTAATTAAGAAAAATTCCGAAACATAAGCAAACTTACTTCTCGAAATGGTTTCACTTTAGTCTGCATTCGGAAAGGATATTTACAAAGTTCACAGACTTTGGCATCAGACGCTTTAACCCATTTCTGTAGACAGCCTTGGTGAACATAAAGAAGAGAACCAGTACAAAGACAGGGAGATATGAGAGGTGAATCACTCTCTCCTTCACAGTGGCATATCCTAAAAAAACATAAATGTGTAGCTGCACAAAAGCCTGACCCTTGCGTGGGGTGTCACGCAAGCAGTTTCCTAGGAGATGCTGGAATATGTCCACGGGTATACAGAGCCCAAAGTTTCAAGTCACTAATACTTTTCACCAGGAGTAATCACAACAGATAAATACTTAATCAAAACAAATGACATAAGCAAAGAAAGCTAACCAAATTTGTGTCTTCTATAAAAAAAAAGAGTAAAAAAGGAAAGAGTCATAAATCAATACCACAACAGAATGTCATAAAGCAATACCACAAAGTATACTCAACTATAAAAAAAAAACAACAACAAAAAACAAAAACAAAGAAAAAGAGCCCTGGAAAAACATTTGACAGAAAGCAGATCAGAAAAGCGGAATGTAAAAAAGCAACAATAATATAAATAAAAATATATAAGAAATATACAAAAAACTCATGATAAACTCAAATTGATCACATAAAAAAGTTTAAGTCAGATGAATAAATATTTACATCTAACAGAACTCAAATGTGCAAGCAATGAGCAATTGGTGGTTAATGCTGCCAAAATTGTTAATGATCCTCAAGATCTTAATCAAACCTATTTATTCTTAACAGAACTGTAAAGATAGTAATTTAACCATTTGTAGGCTTTGATTACATGGAAGTGGGCTATGTTTTGCTGCTTTACAGTGAATGCTTTCTACATGAACACAATCATGTATTAGGATGTAACACATACATTTAGATGTAATTCATGCCGTTTTCGTGTTTTTCTTCTCAACAAATTCATGCAAATCTGGGAAAACCACACAAAAATAAGTAAACCCCTTTCTCAGCCAAACCTGAATTGGCCTTGCATCTCATGGTTTGTCAATTACTCTGATTAATTTCCATAATATGATTTCTATGGATGCAAGGGCATCAAGACTATTTTGTTATGCAAAATTGTACTTAAATTGTACAAAATGTTAAACAGAATAGCATGTGTAACAGCAACTTTAAGGGGGCAAGAGGGTGCACAGTTCTTCTGGAGTATAGACCCGCCTGATGCCTTGGAGAAAGGAATACATTTTCAGCCTAAATAGCATAATTATCAGGGAAGGTTTTACATCCGATTCATCCTGAGAATACCACAATGCTATAATTCCAAGGTCTGACTTCTGTACAAGAATATTGTAATTTGTTATATTTCCTTTTTTAGAAGAAATTTAAAAAAAAATTAGAGAATCTTATACTTTCTTTTTAAAGATCTCTAGGCTTTTAACTGTTCTATCCCTCTTGATTTTTTTTTTTTTTTTTTTTTTTTTTTTTAAGGACTACCACTAACAGAAAAATTTCATCAACCTTATATCTTTTTAAGCCTATGTAATGAAGAATTTGATTATGATTGTTAATAGAATAATTTATCATGGCTTTACTACCAATGATCACTCTAAAAGAAAAAAAGAAAAAAAAAACAAAAAAAAAGGTTAAAAACTAAAAAAAACTAAAACCAAAAAAAAAAAAAAAAAGAAAAAGCTAAAAAAGAAAAAAATGTAAAGAAGAAGAAAAAAATAACTAAAAATAAAAAAAGAAAAAACTAAAAAAGAAAAGAACTAAAAAAATAAGAAACTAAAAAAAGAAAAAAGAAAAAGAAAAATCTAAAAAAGAAAAAACTAAAAAAATAAAAATTAAAAAAGGAGAAAAAAACTAAAAAATAAAGAAGAAAAGAAAACTAAAAAAGAGGAAAAAAACTTTAAAAGGTAAAAAACTAAAAAAAAATAAAAAGAAAAAAGGATAAAAACTAAAAAAATAAAAAAGAGGAATAAACTAAAAAAGAATACAAATTAAAAAAAGAAGTCTTTTTTAATCATTAATAAATCCAACAAAGAGTATTTTTGTTTCAAGGGAAAATAAGATCTAACATCTGTCAAAATTCAAAATTAAATAGTCTGAAATCTGGAAGAAGGCAAGTGATACAACAGCTCCCCAAAATTATTAATACAAGACTTGGGCTATATAAATTAATTTAGATTTCATTTAGTAATCAGTGTTCCTTGTTTGAAAAATGTTCTTTTATTACGTCATTCAACGTCTTTAGATACCAGGAAAAGTATCATTCTCCTCTTAACACTTCTCTAAAATACTTAACTTGACCACTGACTGAATATTCAAAAAATCCAAGCAGTATTTCTCATCTGTAAAAATATGTGCTATTTGCATTTTCCTTCCTTATTAAGTATTAATATCCCTAGACAGCCATGTTTAGTGGTTATTGTGCTTTCCTTTGTTCATTATAAGTAAACTTGTGCATTTTATTGTTCTTTTTGTACATTTTTTATTTGTTTTTCTTTTAAGCTAAAAAATTTGATTGGTTGCTATGGATTTTCTCTTATCCCATGAACTTAAATAAATTATACCATTTTACATATCTAATTATAAAATCTATCCATAGCCTTGAACTAAAATTTAAAGAAAATTACCTGCAAGTGTCTTGGAACAATGAATATGCAGATTCATGTAAACTAGTATTCTTAATAGCATACATTCCAACACCTTCTTCTCCAGTAATAATTTACCTCTACAAAAATTGTTCCTCCATTTCAAGGTCTGACACCACAACAAAGCAATGCTGCAAAGTAATAAGACATAAATTTACAATGTTGTACCCAAAGACATCAAGCTCAATCCCATAAATTAGTACCAAAGACTGTGCAACAACTGGTTCTGGAGCCCAAGAGATGTGCAAAGAAAGCATAGCTTATGAGAGGCTTCATTTTATGAATCCTGTAGCAATATGATAAAATCGGTATTTAGATCAAAACCCAGTAGCTGACAAAATCAGATCATTACACCTTTATTATTTATTACCCCTCATCCCTCCCCTTGGATTTTAAAAATACCAGTGGGAATGCCTTTTTTGTATTTTCATTGAAAATATTAAAAGAAACCACAAAGTTGACACCCCAATAACTTTTTTTTTTCGAACTGATGACATTGGATACTTTTAAAAAACTGAAAAAACTCAGTTAATAGATAAAGGGATCCCAGTTGAGCTTTTCCTATTTCTTGACTAGGTCAAGGCATTTGAGAAGGTTCTACATCATAGACAGAAGCTTAAACTGGAATACCAGCAACCAAAGGAAGAACTCATAGATTGGGCCGTGGCCTTCTGATGGCGAGAATGCATCTATAGTTGCGTATACTTCTGATGGCTGCCTAGCTTATTCCAACCCTCAACCTGTAAAAAGTAGAGTACACCAGGGCACTTAACTTGGCCTGACTCTGTCCAACGTTTATATTAATGGTGCCCCTAACTGCACAAGATATAAAATAACCTTTTTTGTTGGCAATTCAAAGCTTGCAGGGACAGCCAATACTGCTGAAGAAAGAGCCTACTTGCAGGAAGAGCTGGATAGCCTGGCACACTGGTCACAAAAATGGCTACTAGAGAACAGTGTTGAAAAATGTAAAGTACTCCACCTTAGCCCAAATAACTGTAAGTAAAAGTGCTTATTGCTTAGTGGGCTAGGTTAAACCTACCTTACTAAGATTCGCCCATAAAGTTGGCATTTGCTTGAAGCTATCTATTGAAACAACTAGCTCATTTTTTTGGCATTGATATTATCATATTCTTACTAATTTCAGCTATCATAAATGGCGTTCATTTAGACGTTGAACCATGGAGAACTATAGCTAGCTAAGATACATTCAATTAAATCTCTGTTGCCCTATGCTCAACTGATTGGACATTGATTACGCTAGTGTTTGCCTGTCCACTGTCTGTGGTTGAAGTCTGAAAGAACTATGTCTGCCTTGAGTGATAACAAATCATATGCTTACTCACCCATTTTTAACTTTATCCAAGTCAATATTGATTTAGGAATTGATGATGAGATTATCATTAAACATGCAGTGGATTTTTTCGAGAAGTCTATTATTTCATTTGCAAGGGCTAACTTCTATGCTGTTGCTGTTCTGTCAGAGTTTTGCCCAAAGCGTGTTGACAACAAGACTGTTACTAGCAATCTTAAGAGACATAGTTAATTTATCCCATTGATGTGATTCTGAAGAAATTTGTGTTCCCATTTATGTGATACACTTACCTATCAAGGTTCTGGTCATACCAACTGTTGCTTATTCCCGTCTGGCAACGAAGTTGAAAAAAATTGGCCAGACACTTGAAACTGTCAATGCCAAGCTAACTGCATACAAGATCAACTTCCTGCAACTACCAACTCCTACTGCTTGTATGGTGGAAGCTCAGGCTACTGTTGTCATCTTGAATGTGCCAAAAACCTTAGATAACCCTGCTAAACGTTAAGAGACGATTGAAAAGATTCAAGATGATCAAGCAATACGCAGTATACATCACTCACGTGACAAACTTGTTGTGACCATTGATGATATTGCTGTGGACGTTTTTTGTTTTTTTGTAAGGCTGTTCCATCAGCCTTAGCAAACTCTAAAGTGAAACTGATTGAAAAGAAATGATATGGCCTGTTGAAAGTTATTAGTGCAGACTACAATACCCCCTGCCTGACTGAGTGGGCTGGGGTAACTGCTGCTACTAGACTCTGGTGCTCCCACACTGTTAAACTTTCACTTGGTGATCTAGCATCTAAAACGAAGCCCTAAAAAACGGTCTGAAAGTCGATTATGAGCTTCTGTGGGCGTGTGAGCTTTGAGTATCATCCTTCTTCTCTCTACAAGGCACTGACCTTTTTAAATATTCGTGTTAAAAAAGTAAAGGTAACATTGTAGGAGAGAGACCTTTCTAAAGGAAATATCTTAATTAAATAAAAGTAGGACCATTACATCCCTTGTTTTACATTCATTCTCAATATAAAAGTTTGACAATACACACAACCTGAACCCCTGATGGTCCCAAATAGAGCCCTAGGATATACAAAAACTGAAAAAAAAAACAACCACAAACCCACATATATATATATATATATATATATATATATATATATATATATATATATATATATATATATATATATATATATATATATATATATATATATATATATATATATATATATATTTATATATAAGATTCCATAACTACATAGAGACAAGATGAACACATTACTCAATATCTTTTTTATGCTATTTCCAAATATAATAATTGTTTCACTTGCAAATAAACCCTTATGGTCCCATGTATGGTCCTAGGGAATAGGTTTGTAAAAAACTAAAAACAGCAACAATTAAACGACAACATTCTTATTTTATAATATGCAACATGTTTTATTAATCACTCTACCATGTTTACTTTCATTGTTATTCATATACAACAGGTATGAATTCTCTTACAATCAGATATGGGACTAATGGCTATGACAGGTCAAAAAACCTCATTGTAAAAAAAGAAGTTTTGTCAAATATTATCCAAAATGGTAATACAAAAATAACTGAATATTCATTGAATTTGATCATTTTTAGTCTGTTCCTCTTGAATATACAACTTGGAAATAATTGGTTAATATTCAGGTGATATTTTTTAACACTCTTCTTTCAGTACTTCTTGCAGAAAAAATAAGGAAGTATGTCATTATAGGGTTAATTAAAGGGCTTTAAATGACATATGCAAATGAAACAATTAATATATTTAGAGACAGCACATGAAAAGACATAAAGTAGCATGCTCACATTGTCTCTACCTCAGTCAAAGAATAGCATATATATTTACTGAGTATTATTAAGAAGTTCATATACATTTAAAGCCCTTTTATTTTATTAAGAAGTTTCCTTTGGAAGAGTCCCTCCCCTATAATGTTACAAATATAAAGCCCTGAGAACCAGATCTATCCAGCTCAAATAGGATGCTGGAAAGTGTTCTGAGCTTAATGCCAGAACAAAAAGGTTTTAAATATTCATAACTCTATTTCTTAAATTAAAAAGAAAACATTGATATGGTGATATCAGCATGATATCTTGCTGAAATAACGGGAATTGTATTTTCTCAAAAATTGGCAAATGAAACCCACTAGTTATTAATGAATATTTTATCAAAACATAGATTGGTAATTGCCTTTTTAAGTATGCAATCTTCTGAGCCCTAGAAATAAGAAGAGGGTAGGCATAATACCTTGGCAGTACCTTCCTGGTATATATTTTGTGCCCTGAACTCATTTCTAAGAATTTCATTCACTTATTTCTACTACTTTCCAAGATAGCAAAAAGATCCTAAATTAGAATTTTAACAAATTCAATTTCACTGGGATTTTTTTTAGTTTGATTGCCTATATATGTGACACCAGGGGGGCTTGGGATGAATCACGATAAATGCCGTAATTTGTTCTAGCATATATCCTTCTAGAGAGCTTTCATTCTACAATTTTATCTTTATTTGTACTGGTGGATCCATTCTTTTATTTGCTTAATGGAAGAACTTCCAAATAACCCTTAAGTAAAAAGTCCCTGAACTAGAATTTTTACTGAAATTTAGGTATCAGTGTGCAGTTGGGGCTGTCAAGAAGGAAACACTATGTAAGTCTGAAAACAATTTCATAATTCCTAAAAGCACTTAACTTTACCCTAACCCCCCTAATGTGCAAATATATAGCCTAAATTATATCTTTCCTAAGGGTTTTAGCGTTTCTTGATTTTGTTGGTCTTTTTTTGCCATTAAATCTATTTGAACAAAAAAGTAAATAATCATAAAATAGTGTAATGCATGGGAAATACATAGTTTGGGCTATATATTTGCATATTAGGAGGGGACAGTAAAGTGAAGTATTTTTAGGAATGATACAAGTAAGAAGCTTAATTTATAATCTTTTTTCAAAGTTGTTTTAAGAATTTTATTGTGTTTCCTTCTCAACAGCCTCAACTGTACACTGATATCAAAACACATTACAAAAACAATTTATCTAACCTATAAACTGGAACTAACATCATTCCAACTCTAATTTGTGTTGCTGAGCATTCTATGATTACATATCTGACAAACCTAATTACTTATCCTTAGCATTTCACCAGACGTGAATGACATCAAAGGTTAGTAGGGTTACAATTAGAAATAGTATGAATTGGTTGTTGGATAAGTTACACCTGCCAAACCTAGACAATGTAGAATCATTGAGGATAAGCGACATGATATATATATATATATATATATATATATATATATATATATATATATATATATATATATATATATATATATATATATATATATATCACTAATTTAGGAAAACAGTCTTCCTTTTCTCCTTCTGTCTCTCTCTTTTTTTTTTTTTTTTTTTTTTTGTGTGTGTGTTTGTGCTGTTGCATTGGTGATTTCTCTTTTCATGATATATATATATATATATATATATATATATATATATATATATATATATATATATATATATATATAGAGGAGAGTCAGGTAGTATGGCACACTCTTAGAAAAACTGATCTATAGGCTGTATTTATCTGTTGCAGCAAGAGCTGAGAGACAATTATATTAAAAAAGAGAAAATAAGTTTTTAGGAAGGAAAAATTACTCAGACCAAAATTATGATAATAAACCCCTTTTTTGTACCCTCCAGGTAAGTCTTTTGTGCCAAATCTGAACTTCAATGTGGACAAGGTGGTATGACATAGACAAACTAATTGTTGCTGGGAAATTAGGCTGGGTCTTTATTCAGCATGAGTATTTGAGAGACCATTAGATAAGCACAGCATCAGGGATGAAATGCATATCCCATCCAAGATGGTAGTTTCTGGTACTATGACACAGTTTGTGGTGGCTTTTATGATGCATCTAAGAGTACCTAATGCTTGACCAATGACACAAATGATCTTTTTTGTATCTGAATGGTTCTACTAATTGTTATGTGATTACCTTAAATTGCAACTTGGAGCAATCTAAGGATTTTTCCTTGTATAGACTCCAGAGTTGATAATACATGACACATAGTTGGATATGTACACCTGACTAGTGGTTTGATGTTGCTGATTCGAGTGCTTCCCAGTTAAACCTCCTTTTTTTGTTGACCATTCATTGTCGAGATGGTTTTTAAAGCTGTTTGTGATTACACCAGTAATGGTATCTGGCAGTAATTTGTTCCAGAGGTTGGCAAAACAGTTGGTAAGAAAATAGGCATGGTGCTGCTTTGAGGAGAAATGCCTGGTTAACTGTAAGTTATGTCCCTTGTACAAAAGTCCTGAGACATCAGAGGAAGGAGATCAGGAAGTACCTTTGAATTAATAAATTTATGAGCCAGAATGGCATTACTCTGTCTTCTTCTATAAACCAGAGTTGGGAGTTTGATCTTGCATAGCCTTGTAGGGTAAGGGAGTTCATCCAGTCCACTCACTATCTTAGTGGCTCTTCTCTGGACATCTTCAAGAATTTTAACATCTTTTTTTCAAAAAGGGGGATGAAAGGACCATGCATGTCTCAAGCCTTGGCCAAAAAAGTGCATTATACAAAAGGCTCAGAATTTTAAGAGAACAGGAGGAAATTGTTCTTTTTATTAGCCCTAGTGATGAGCTAGATATTATTACTAAGAATAGTACATTCTAATAAGCTTTCAAACTGATTTATGAAGAGTCTCACTAATGATTTTTTGCGTCAAATTGTTTTCCTCTTCTTTGTGGTGTAAATAGGATTGCAATATTTCTGATTGTCTAAACCCATATGCAGGAAACAGCAGAGGAACTAGGAGCATATATCAACAACAGAGGACCTAAACAGCAGAGGAGCATATGTCATACTACTATCCACTAGGATTACTAAGATAAACCTGACTATGTTCAGAATTAATTCTACTAATAATTAAATGAAAAAACAAGTCTTTTAAAGTGAAAGTATGGAGCAATACTAAAACTTAAAATGAAGATAAATTATTATGTATACAAGGAGGATCGCCCTCTCTTCAACACCTTGCTCTTTATACTAAAGTTTTTTAACATTTAAAAAAAGTTACTTTATTGTTGTTATTAAACAACACATGGGATGCAGGAGTTGTTTATAAAGAATTGGAAATAATTTAAACTGTAGCGTAAAGAGTAAGGAGTTGAGGAGGGGGCAATCCACCTTGCATACACAATAATTTTTGTTTGTTTTGTTTTAATATTGCTCCTTACTTTCAGTTGAAAAAACTTTACTGCTGATGATGAACACTGTATATGTGTTTAAAATATCTAGTTAAATAATTTTATATCTATTCACTGTCAATAAAAAGGTTTCATCCCTATTTTGAACTGTTTTACCTTTGACCAGGAAATTAGGCTCCACCTCCACAAGAAAGTCCCCCTCCCATGGATATATCCTCTGAACACTTCAATCCTGGTGAAAATTTATCGTGGACAATTACCCTTAACAGCTCTATGCATAAAATTAATTCCGTAGATATATAAAGAAATTTTGTATAGTAATTCTGGCAAATTCTCCTAGTATACAATTTCCCCCTTAGAAATTTTTTTCCATGCAGTCCCCTGACAAAAAGAAATGTACTCCTCTCCTCACCCAAAAAATTTATGTATACTTTTCAAAATACTAAAACTATACAAATACTACATGTAAGCAATGGGCAAATTTTATAACTTAAAGACCTTTCCCCTGGCAGTATGAGGAGTCATCTTTTCTCCAAGAGCATAGTTATTATTCCTTGCAACTATGAAGAACAAAATGACAATGCCATGATTTTGATCAAACAATTTTTGGAAAAATGCAGCATGTGAGGGGGCATAGTTGTCCCCCCCCCCAAATTTTTGATCAATTAAAAAGGACACTCAAACTTTTAACTTCCATTAGACTGACTCCACTCCCAATTTTTTAGGCCCACTGGGTCAATACAATCACCCCTGGAAAAAAATATATATAAATCTGTGATCTTTCTTCAGGCAAAAAGTACAAAATTCCACATTTGTAGATAGGAGCTTGAAACTTTTACAGTAGGATTCTTTCACATACTGAATCTGAGGGTGAGATTTTCATTTTATGAGATTCTACGAATTTTATGAGTCTGTTTATATATATATATATATATATATATATATATATATATATATATATATATATATATATATATATATATATATATATATGTGTATAAATATAATTATATGTTCACCCATGCCATTTAACTAAACACTTGGAAAACTATAAATTCTATGATTATACAGAATCTATGGAACCATAGATTATATATATTTAAAATGTACAATAAAACAAATGATTTTGATTTTGAAGTGATTAATTTCCCATTCCCGGAAAGTAATATATGCTCAAATATCACATATTCAGCATTTTACTCACAGTTACTTTGATATGCAAGGATTTGTAGTAATTATATTGTTTTTAAAATTGATGTAAAATTTTAAGCCAAAAACTGATTTTAAGAGGTTTCTCTGCAAATAAATTAACTTGGCAATTTAAAAAATTAAGTCTTCATTACGAAGAACTTTTAAATAAATACCAAAAGAATTATCTTGAAATACTTAGCAAAATCTTTGGTTGATTTCGATTTTCCTTGTTACTGAGTTTGGCATGTCCCTAATTTTTGACAGTGGATTTCCAGAAGATTTTGCATATATTGCATTTTCAAAAGGTTTTAATTTGCATTTATTTCCTTGAATTTTTTCTAGGTCACATTTGTATTAATAGGAAAGATTTGATATAAAAAAAAATTGTTTAGTATTAATATAGATTGTGAATAGGTAACATAAATACACAAGGGCCAAAACCAAGGTATGATAAGCTAGTTTTGGTGTTACTTGGTTGTTGTAAGTTTGTTTTTTCATAGGCATGTATTTTGGGGGTGATGCATAGCATGGGGATACCATAGGGAATTTATGGTAGGCATGCCACTTGCCTGGGTAGGGAATTTAAAGTGCCAAAACCCTACAGGCGAGTGTGTATTCTCCTGATGACCCCTTGTGTTGGGTTGTCGCCTCTGAATTATTTGTCTTTTTTTTAATATTTTGTAAATGACATCTTAAACTTACTTATGACACAACTGCCTGTCCATGGATTATTCTTTATGGTTGATTGTGTATGGCTATGCTGTTTGACCTATGTAATTGGAGGGATCAGTAGGGTTAAGGCCTCATTCAAGTACTGATCTATATTAATTACTAATGTAGGAAAACAGTCTTCCTTTTTTGTATATATATATATCATGAAAAGAGAAATCACCAATGCAACAGCACAAACACACAAAAAAAAAAAGAGAGGCAGAATATGCCTGTCCATGGATTATTCTTTATGGTTGATTGTGTATGGCTATGCTGTTTGACCTATGTAATTGGAGGGATCAGTAGGGTTAAGGCCTCATTCAAGTACTGATCTATATTAATTACTAATGTAGGAAAACAGTCTTCCTTTTTTGTATATATATATATATATATATATATATATATCATGAAAAGAGAAATCACCAATGCAACAGCACAAACACACAAAAAAAAAAAAGAGAGACAGAATATATATATATATATATATATATATATATATATATATATATATATATATATATATATATATATATATATATATATATATATATATATATATATAGAATTTTCAAATGAATAATCAAATTAGAATTTTAGTTACTATTGGGCCTGGTCACTCTTTACTTATAGTTCAATACCACAAACTGTTTTAAAACCAGTGAACAAAGAAAACCTAAAAAAAAAAAATCAGAAAGATCCTACAAGGAGCCCATAATAAGCTATCAAAGCTTTGGCAACATGCATACAGATCTTATGAGATACAAATGAAATTAAATAAAATGTTTAATACAACCAAATTGTCCCATAAACAAATATTTAATCTTCAAAAAAGGAAAATGCAGAGAACAAAAAGGATAACAATTTTTAATGTTTATATTACCATACTAATCAGTAGCTAAAAAACAAACTTACCTCTATAGTCAGGTTGTATCCTGAGTTAAAATTTAACATTCAAATTTGTTGGAAATCAACTTTACCCCTATATACATATATATATATATATATATATATATATATATATATATATATATATATATATATATATATATATATATATATATATATATATATATATAAATATATATATATATATATATATATATATATATATATATATATATATATATATATATATATATATATATATATATATATATATTATGAAAAATCACCAATGCAACAGCACAAACACATAAAAAAAAAAGACAGAAGGAGAAAAGGAAGACTGTTTTCCTAAATTAGTGATTAATATAGACCAGCACTTGAATGAGGCCTTAACCCTACTCATCCATAAGATCACATAGGTCAAGCAGCATAGCCATACACAATCAACCATAAAGAATGATCCATGGACAGGCAGTCATGTTGTCAATAAGTATAAGTTGTCATTTACCAAACAATAGAAACAATAAAGACAATTAATTCAGAGGCATATATATATATATATATATATATATATATATATATATATATATATATATATATATATATATATATATATATATATGAATCTACAGACTAAAGTATGTCCTGGAAAGGTATTTTGAAGCAACTTCCTCTACTCCTTCTCCCTCTAGAGGGCCCTGACCTTTGATGACCTTGAAAAATATGTGTGTTATAAAAGTGAAACCTGGCAAAATAGATCTTATGCTTAATTGAAGTACAACAAAATTGTTTTCAGCTTCATAACTTTGCTCAATTCCATTTTATAAGGTTTTAAAGATATACAAATACATTTCCTAAATTTTGAAAAAAAAAACCATTGGTATGGCTCAAATTTCTACTCAAATAACAGGAATTGTATTTTCAGAACTAAAGGCAGAAAAAAAGCAGTAATAACTAAAAATTAAGGTAAAATATTGTTTTGTCAAAATTTCAATAGGTATAGACCTGTCATGTAGGCAAATTTCAGGGTCCTCTAGAGGGAGGAGTGGAGATGGGTACTTTAAAATACCTTCCTGGAACATACTTTAGCCAGTAGACCATCCCTGAAAGTTTCATTTTCCTAACCTAAACCCTTTCCAAGATAGCAAGAAGTCAATTGACTAGAATTTTACCATATATATATATATATATATATATATATATATATATATATATATATATATATATATATATATATATATATATATATATATATATATATATATATATATATATATATATATATATATATATATATATATATATATATATATATATATATATATATATATATATATGTTCTGGCATTAATAAATGATAAATCGTGTAAAACTTTAGTTTTATCAAAAGCTGTTTAAACTGGAAACTATGCTGCACAGCAGCATAGTTTCCAGTTTGTGCATAGAAACTATATGCACAGCAGCATAGTTTCTATAATATAATATAATATTCTATATTTCTATAATATATATATATATATATATATATATATATATATATATATATATATATATATATATATATATATATATATATATATATGTTCTGGCATTAATAAATGATAAATTGTGAAAAACTTTAGTTTTATCAAAAGCTGTCTAAACTGGAAACTATGCTGCACAGCAGCATAGTTTCCAGTTTGTGCATAGAAACTATATGCACAGCAGCATAGTTTCTATAATATAGCACTTAGAAATGCTAATTCTAGAAGTGTATCCATTTCTGGTTGACCCTCTCCTCCATGGGGCAAATTATTAATGCATAAAGTGGGCAGGGTTTTGAAGCCAAGGGAAAAGTTGGAGTTGTGCAATATGAATGAAATTATATTTTAAATACTAATTCCAGTCATTGCTGGTAATTTCTGTGTAGTAGGAAGTCAAAAGATAATTAAAAAACTCATGGGTCCAGTAATGCTAATATCCAAGATATAATATCAAATACATATATATATATATATATATATATATATATATATATATATATATATATATATATATATATATATATATATATATATATATATATATATGTATATATATATGTTCTGGCATGAATAAATGATAAATTGTGTAAAACTTTAGTTTTATCAAAAGCTGTCTAAACTGGAAACTATGCTGCACAGCACATATTTTAAATACTAATTCTAGTCATTGCTGGTAATTTCTGTATAGTAGGAAGTCAAAAGACAAATAAAAAACTCATGGGTCTAGTAATGCTAATATCCAAGATATTTCACTTTTGAGTTTCAATTAGCCAGCTGTTCCTGTACAATTGCAATAGTAGCTGTTTTGACATGGCCTGTGGCATAATTTGAACTGACAAATCAGAGCAATTAGTTAAATACTACAAAAGGTAGGCAGTGCAACATCTGATTTTGCTTAAAGGTAACGTTATCTATACAGCAAAGAATATTAGTCCATGAGCCCTGCAGGCAGTGGGGCAAGGTCTGATTGGCTAAGCCTTGTTTGTATTGTCATGAGCTTTCATCATTGCAAACCTATTTTTCCCAGAAATTGCAGTTAGTCAAGGGTAAGCTTCTGTGGTATTAAAATTTTGAAGGAAGTATTGGCTATTCTAGTTTTTTGTTAGTTTTTTTTTATTTCTTTTAATTAGGCCTACTGCATATAGGCTAGCTAGATTCTGATGATTGCATATTGTTTATGTCATTATTTGTTCATATTGCCAAAACCCCAACACTTCCCTTGGCTTCAAAACCATACCCACTTTAAGCATTTTTGGTTTGTTGAAGGGGATTTTAGAAAGCTAAAAAGTGGACATACTTCTGTAGTAATGACAAAGAAAACAATATGTAACCATGACAATCTTGCTATATGCAGTAATATACATTTTTGACAGCTTGTGATGAAAGTAAAGCTTTACCATAAATTTGGATTCAGGGGGCAATTCTTACTGTGGAAGTATCTTTGAACTCCCCCCTCTTCTGAAATGTGAAGGCACATACCCTGAATTGGTATACATAGGGGTGAGTCAGAGTTCATTTGTGATCTGAATGCAAGGTAAATTTTCACTTCAGGGGCTTTAAAATTTAAATAGGCTATGTTTATGGTAGAGTGCAAATGATAAAAGTTGCTAGGCTTTTTGCCTAGTTGTCAAATGTGTTTCAGTTGACAAGATGCCAGGTAAGTATTTTTGGTAATGTTATGTCTTTTATTCATTTCTTATTTTTTGTGGATTCTACCCAGAGAACTTAATAGGACGCTGATGAGTCACATAAGGAATAGCCTACTAAAAGGTAGCCTGGACAACTTAATAAGTTAGTCAATGTTCCATGTCAGGAAATAACTAATTAGGTTCTTTGCAGAGAAAAACATGGAAAGTTAGTTTAAAACGGTTGGATTAAATCCTACTTTCATTGCTAATAAGTCAAATCTTTTGTCTTGAATAAAGATCTCAACAAAAATTAGCTTTTGTTTCTGTTTTCTTTTTCTTCTTCTTAAATTTATCGTAGCAATAATGTTGGGAACACCTGATGTTCGGAGTATCTTTTCTTTAAAAGAGTAAAGCTGAAAAATTTTTCGTGTATGCAGTCCCTATCACTCTTCTAATCACTCTCACTTCATTCAAGAAATAGCACAACATATTCTATTTAAATTGAAAATTTAAAAATTGACTAAAGTTTCTTAATAGGCTTGGAATAAAAGTAAATATTTCTCTCCAGCCATCGTCATGAGGTCTTCTTTACTTTCTCGATTCGAGTACCATTAATTTTCAATTGAATTGTAACTTTGGCTCATTCCACCGCAGTTTTTCCTATCAAATTTTGAAACTATTGAAGCAAAGGCACAACGGCATCCGTATTTTCAGATAAGACCACCATTTTCTTACGTCAAATCGTTGTGGCTTATACGCTCACTCATTTTTGAGCAAACCTCTAAGAAAAAATTAGAACAGATCAGTGGGATGAGGTGAGACTTCTGAGTACTTAATAGACTTGTGTTTTGCAGGCTTTTCATGTTGTAGAGTGAAATTGGCCTCAACTTCATCCAATCAAGTACACAAAAAACAAGCTATGGCTAACTAAAATATTGAGGAGTGACAAATAAGTCTGTTACGAACTCTCCAGAAGCCTCTGAATCCATATTTCAACTATCTGGTACTTTTTGCTTAGTATATTGATCTTGTGTAGGACAAACGGAAGAAAATAGAATATAGCTCTCACTGAGGACTTACGCATGAAGGCAAGAATTTTTCAAGGCTTTTCTGTTCCTCTTCAACCTCCTCTGTGGTTTGCAAAAAATAAGAGAAGTGAGTTCCCTGCACCAATACTCATTCAAAAAATACTTTTAAGGAAACCCATTGTGCGCGTGTGGTCTACAATAGCTTAAAATTTTTCACTTGACAAATTTCTGATAGTGCTTAGCTCCTCTGGTCTGTTTCGACTGTTTGCCTAATATCCTAAGACATCACGCATAAAAATGCTAATTCCTTCTCGCTACTTTTTAATAGAGCAAATAATTTTAAAGATACTTTAACTTATATATAGCAGTTTAAACAGCTCTTTAAAAGACAGTCATTCCAAAAGTTAGGTTTCGGTATTAAGTCTCAGATTAACCTCCTGTAAAAAAAAATATCCAGAACGCATCATTACGGTACGAAAAAGATTCAGCTATAGTCAGTTGAGAGGTGCTTACGAAGAGAAGGGCCTCAGAAACCCTTCTAAAATCGTCCCAAAATATTTGATTCGTTTGTTTTAACCTGACGAAAATCTTTGTAGATACTATGCTATCAACGTAAAACTTGTCAGACGCCAGTGCAACTAAAACCATATTTCAATATTATTTCTGTCAGTTTGACAGTATGAGCTGTATCTAGAGCAAATTTTTGGTGAAAAATTTAGCAGTTTGAGAGACAATATTAACATAATTTACCCTTTTCTGTCATTTTGACAATATGGACTGTAGACGAAATAAGTTGATGGGTGTCTTCTCGGTTCGTGTAAAACATTTTTGTAAATTTTATGAGTTTGATAGCAGTATAAAAATATTGTAAAGCTTGTCGTCTGGTGGTTGCTTTTGCACCAGTTTCCTGCAAAGAGGTGGGATACCTACTTTTCCATTTCCATGAATAATGTTACTTTTGCCTTTATGCAGATTGCAATACGACGAGCAGTTTTATTCCTTCATTGGATAATTTAACTTGAAATTATAGTTATTTCATTAGAACTTATTCTATTATCATTTCCCAAAAGAGGGAAAAAAGAGTGATTTTAGACAGAAATTGGTAAAAAGACTATTATATGAATAACTAGACAATACGTGGCTAGGTAAAGATTATTCTGTAAAAAAAAAAAAAAAAAAACAGGAGCAGTATGGGTTTCCTTCATAAGTTTATCCTTGCTAAACAGATTTCATAGATAGTCCGTCTAGTTCACCCCGAATCATGTTCTTATCATGGATTTCTGGCAATGATGACAAATCGAAGCGGATCTGTATGACCAAAATAGATCTCTATACTAAAGAAAAACATCATTTTTGTCTGACTGACAATATTATTCTAATTTATTTGCCAAGATTAAAAGTAAAACACCATTCCTCCCACGAGCACTATGGAATCAGAGAGATTGTTGGTATATAAAGTTTTTAAAGCTGGCCAAAAGATATTTTTCAGATCTACGACTGTGGTATGTGAAATCAGCTCAGAGATATTATAGAATGAGATCAGATATGAGACTAGCTGGGCCTTATAAGATGATATCGAGCTGACAAACAGGACTTCTGAAGGTCAAAAGCTATTGTATATGAAGGCATATAATGCTTTATATTCTTCTCTTGTTTCTTCACCTTTACAATGAGCGGATCCCCTTTCCAAGTTGATCCAATGAGCTTGGGTTCTTATAGACCTATCAGCCTCCTCTACTGCGTTGGGAAGTCTACAAAAAGGCTTCAAATCATTCATTTTATCAGTATCTAGGGTCAAATGAACTTTTAGGTGATTGTCAATACGGATTCTGCCAGAAGCGGTCATTGCTTGACTGCTTAATGGCCTAGCACCAGGAGTGGATTGAACCTCTGGGAAAGGGATGACATCAGATTATTGTCATTCGACTTCGCTAAAATTTCTACAGAGTAAGTATTACGGCGTACTGAAGAAACTACGCTTATTGTGCCAGAGGCCCTTAGTTAAAGTCGATTCAAAGCTTTCCTTCTGATCGTTCATATTGGATTGTTCTTGACGGTTTACCCTCCCTCAAATATTAAAAAAAGACAGGCGTACCCAGGGTAGTATATTAAAGCCTATGCTTCATATTCTTCATGTAAATCACAGTGGCGATAATCTTACAAACTTTTTGCTTTACTTTGCCGATGACACAACAGCATATTTAGTCATCGTAACGCATGATAATCCATGCAAATCCTCCCTGTTTCTACAGAGAGATCTTTTTGAAATTAAAAAATGGTCTGATGTCTTTATGGTCCGATTCAATGCATTGAAAAAATGGCTGATGATTTTTTGATCAAAAGTACCACGCATACACACCAGCTTCTTCTTCTTGAACAAAGCTATAGAGAAAGTTGATGAGCTTGGAATCCACTTCTCAAAAGATATTTCTTAAAACATCCACCTTGATCGAGTAAGAGCATCCTGAGCATGAAAGCTGGGGATAACCCTTTGTTGCGAAAACCTACTAAAACTCAGCTTGATCATCCCACTTTACAAGTTTTGAATAAGACCCGTTGCCGAGTAAGGATGCCCGTTGTATACTAGCACTCCAAAAACATCACTGATATCACTCCAAAAGACCTTAAATAGGGCTTATTTGTTTCCCACGACTCTCTCTAGTCTGTTAGTGTGAGGTTTGATGGAGCATCAATGGCTGTTTTTTACAAGTGCTTAGATTCACTTACTTCTTTATAATTTTCTTGTATTTTGCCTCCAACTTCCAATCAACAAGAAAAACACGAAAGCACATAGCTCGGTAATTATTTTGAGACTCGAAAGCCAAGAACAGAATATGTGAAGAGCAATTTAATCCAAGGTTTCACTTCAATCTGGAATAATCTTTCTGGGGAGGTTACCCCCAAAAGCTTATCTGTTGACTCTTTCAAAAGAAGATAGAACAACAATCTAAAAACCCCGATAAAACCCGATGAAGACATTTAATTAACCTGGTGCCACAACTTTAGGAATTAAAAAATCTGAGAAAATATAATCTGCTGTATTTATTTTACTCATTTCAGACGTTTCACGCAAATGGTCAAAGACTTTGCAGATTCTAGTTTTTCTTTTTTTTGGTGCAGAAGCACACCGCGCAACACTGATTAGTCAATTGCGCTTTTTAGTTTTGATTTCTTTTAAAAGGCCGAAAAACTTTTGAGCACAACCGAAGTTTTGATACTATTGACCTATTTCCAGAACAATGTTCAACAAACTTCTAAGTTCTGTCTTGCAAAGGGAACCTTTTCGGAAATTTATAACAGCTGCCGTATAGAATTCAATGGCCATGTCGTTCCTCCTTTTGCTATTCTTTCCACTAGTTCCATTATATCATTCCACTTGTTCGATGGCAAAATAATTGTCATCATTTATCAAAATGACATTCTTAATTTTCTTTATGCTCTTAAGTTTGCAACGAGCAAGGAGTCATACGTAAAGTCTTCAATACTGATTAAACAATTGAATAGGTGACTCACTCTGGGAAGGCGTATTAAATTAATTGAATGTTATAAGAACGTATTCAACAGACTTTTTAAATACCTTCCATTAGGGATTCTTTAACATAAAAAATTGGTTATAACTGTGAGACCAGTTTTCAACAGCTAATCCGTTCATACAGCATCAAGGCGTTCCATTGCTCTGTCCTACCTACTTGCAGCTTGTTGGGAAAAAAACATCAGTAGATTGGAGCGTGGGCAAAAAACTTTATTTGGACAACTATGGTGAAGACTTGAAATAAATGAGATGAAATGGTGAATTTCACAAGTAAAAAAAAAAAAAAAAAAAAAAAAAATCTTGAGAACTTTAGGTAGGTTTTTGCAGACATATTGATCACAGAAATGGCAAAGATAAAAGAAAATTTTTCTATTATAAACCATGGATATTTAGCATTAATAGACTGTGAAAGTTGTCCATAATACAAGTAATCGTGTCTGCACGAAATCCAGCTCAGTTTCATAAATAGACCCCTTCTTTTCAGTAGAGCCAATCAAGAAAGGGGGGGGGCAATCCTTTTTATATTTATAAAAGTATATCCTTTAAGCATTTTCATTGGAAATACCGTTTTTTGATTTTCATTCAAAAGTATTGAAAATCAAAATTGCCCAAGTAGACTTTGAAAAATAAATATTGCCCCCCCCTTAAATTTTATAGATTTGGCTCCACTACTTCGTTTTTTAGAGTATGCCAATAGATTAGTTGTGTCAGCTAGACCATCTACCGTACTAACAGGGCGAGACATCAAGTAAATCAACTTTGTTCCTAAGTTGCTCTCCACCGAACTGACGCCAAAGCATTGGCTACTCGATAGCAGATATCTCTCTAGTTTCATCCAGGATCTTGGAAAACACTACAGTTTTAACATACCACCCGCGTTTCCCTAAAATATGTCACAAGTAGCATTTTGTGAGCTTGGTCCTCGTAAGAACTTTCATAAACTTGTAAGACAGTTGCATAGAGCGGAAGGCAGATAATGCTCTATTAATAAGCAACTTTCAACATTAACTTTATTCAGGAAGTAGTTCCTTACTGAGGACAAAAAACGTGCTAAAAGCCAAACATTCTCATTAGCACTGTGTAGTGACGTTGTATCATGTAGTCAGTCTCGAAGCAGCTTTGCCTTGACAGCATCTTAAATCTTTCGTGCATTACAAATAAATTACCATGTTCAAAAACCAGAACGTGAGATGAATTTTTTGCTTGTCTAATTTAAATTTTGAAATCTGACAATGTTCAAAATCCCTTACAAAAGTGGAAAACCTAAAAATTTTTCAACAAATCACTAAAATAATTAGTCAAAACATATTAACAGGGAGGAATAAAAGTAAATAAAAAATTGTGATAAATCACCTGAAGTTGCCGGTTTGACTTCTTTGTTCTAGTTTTGAATCACTTACAATCCCCAAAACAAAGACATTTTTTTATCGTAAGACATAGATCTGACTTGTCCCGTTAAAATTCGACTATTTTAGATTTTCTGTACCTATTAAATATATCTATTCCGAGATTCAAAAAATTAAGTAGAAAATGTAAAAAATAAGTAGAAAATAAGAAGATTTTAAAATTTTGAAGAGGAACATTTAGAAAATAAAGGTTTTACTTACATAATAAACGGAAGTGGGAACACTGAGTCAAAAGATACGAAGAGTAACTGTAGAATATCCGCATGTCAAACACCACTTTCAGCAATACTCTCCTTTCCAGATTACAGTGAACTGTTGCTCTTTCACTTGAGCGCCATAAGAGCGGTAGGGGTGCTGGAAGGGTATTAAAACAAAATTGGTCGTCCAACTACTGAAACTCAAAATCCTTGCATTTACTGTTCGAACACGGTGCATTATCCCTACATTTTTGATACATTCTCTGAAGCCAACCTGAGTCTTATACTTAGTAATGTAATGGGGTATGTAATGTAATGTAAGCTTATTACCATCTACCATTACTATTTACCTTTTTGGTAACGACGTTGGTGCTAGGAGTAATGGGATGGCCTCTAGCCTTTCGGTTCTCCCACCATACCAATTCAAGGTGCCTCCACGACTCAGGTTCTTATATGGTATAATAGGTCAGCACTTTCTGAGGAGTAGAAGGGGATATTTAAGGGGCCATGGGCCAAATTTACACCTCCAGTTGTATAGATTGAAAGTCCTTGCACCATTCTGCTTAAAATAAGAGCTATATACTTGTCTTTACGCAAAAATAGTGAGGAAAGGGGGGGAGAAACCAAGAGTACATGTTTGTTTCTGATAATACTGCTTGATGAATGTTCTGTGATCCTGGATCAAACAGGGTGCTACTCACCTAATATTTTACTAAAGAGTTGGTCGGGAGAAAAAAGGCGGATGGTTAGAAGTAGCCGTTGGCCCACTTTGGCTCTTTACAAACAGACTGAAAATCCTTTCTAGATTCTTGCTTTATACAATGTGCAGCATTCCTACCTTAAAAAAAAAATCTATAATCTTCAAGGGTTGGGAGGGTGGAGGGGGTAGGAAGGGTCATTTACCAACTTTTACTCCCAGTACCAAGGTTCATAATATTTGCGTGATTTTGGTTCAACCGGGGTATAACATATTTACTTTCTGAAAAAAGGTGGTGGCGGATAAACAGGATGGGGCTCTTAGAGAACCAGGGGACAAATTTGTGTTTCCTATAACAAAGGTTGATTATGCTTACGTAATTCTGCTTCAAAGTAGGTGCAGCATGTATATCTTTCTTCTAAAAAGTTGACCGGGATATAGGAGGGAGGCTAGTCGAAGGGCCAAGGGCCCGCTTCCAGCTTGGTTTCACACCTAGTCAGGACGTGGCTCATTTTTGCAGTGAATCAGGGAGTAGGTTGGTTTAGCGTGTTTTACCCAGTTATTTTTCTTCCAATGTGCATCACAGCAACAAAGTTGTCACCCTTTGAAATTTTCCAAATATTGTTTCTAATGAACGAATTTATTATCAAAACAGGAACCAATTCCTTAGGAACGTATCAGCTCTCCACAGTAATTTGATCTGCATCAAAAAAAAAATTTAATCTGCCTTAATTTAAAGTTTGTTTTTCTTGCTAGTAGCCAACTTCTAAATTTTAGCAAAGAGAACTATTAAATTTTAGGAGACAGCTTGATATCACTCGGCTTCCTCAGTATCAAACCTAGAAAATGGAATAACAAACTCAGCCTAAATCACAAACTGATATTGATTGTAAAGTTGATGATAGCGCTTTTGAATCCACAACACTCCTTTTCTGGATCGCTGAAACTTTCTGTTTATTATTCCAAGTAAATACTTTACCGTTTGCACTAGAGAATCATAGCAGGTAACTACACACATTTAGATGTTAATCTACCTTCAATTTGAAATTGATGCCTGCTTGAATGAGCTTAAACTCAAAAACAGAATCATAGTTAGCAATAGCATTTTATTGGAACAGCTCCAGTGTGTTCTCTCTTACATGAACAATTTAACTTCACATCCAAACACTGCAGGCTTCGGTTCAAGAAAAAACAAGAACATCCTTTTTGGCTCTTGGCTAGAATTATTCACATCTTCCCAAGATGTAATGCCATATCCATCAATCTGCCTGGATGTCCATGGTTCATGTAAAAACCATAGAGAAAAAAACTATATCCCTTTCTCACAATACACAGAAATCGGAAAAATAAAAACTCCAAGCGTTACTCCTGCAAAAGAATTACGCCCGAGTATAAACGTCGATTTCTCGATTTCTCAGGGATCGAAACAATCCCTGTCAATCTGGTTTCTATTGAGGCGACTGGACTTTCTTCAGAGTAGTATCAAAATTAACCTTTTTTTACAGATACGTTTTGAAAATGTGAAACTCTAACTGTGAAAAAAGCATGCGTTTTGGACTGTCTCTGGCTGGATTAAGCGCCCGGTACCTGGTTGAGGTCAAAACATACGACTGAAACGACTAAAAAACGCCCTTCTACAGGGGGCACAAGACCTCTCCTCTTTGGGACTTTCAATGTTGTTCAATAACAAGAAATCTTCATAAAAAATTTCTCTTACATATAGACCGTGAAATGACCGTAAAATTACCTTTCACAGTCATCATTAGAGCCAACTCATTGGAACGATTATGCCAATATTTGTTTCATTACATACAATGAACTTGTATAAAAGTTATCTTTTGCAAACTACCAATACTACTAATAGTAATTTGCTGCAGCACGAGGCCACCTGAGGTTAACAAAGCAGCGCATGCTGCCCTTCCACCGTATTTAGTTCAGGTTTCACTATTAAACCGTCCTAAAGCTCCAATTACCTCTAAATTCTTTTATTAGACGTCTTGTGCTTTTTCTTGGTCTCAAATTGATGGCCAAGAAGCACAATCTTTGTAACATAATAATGACAACAATTTATTTTTAACCCACTATAAACAACAAGAAAAAATGGAGGAATAAATTACAAGAAACAGAGACCAAAATAAAATAAAAACAATCGACTAAAACAGAAACAAGGAACAAGACCATGAAATGGCTGAAACCTTGAAATAGCAGACTCGGACATCTCCTCACCCAAGAGGAAAGAGGACCAGCTTTCCAGTTATATTTCAAGCATTAAAATTCTGTACAATTTTTCTAATTTTATACAATGGTGGCAAATAAAGTAAAAATCTTAAATACCAAAAATAGGCCGAGCGGGAAGCTTTTATATCTCTTTCAAGGAAAAATTGATACAGTGTCGTCCTTAATCCGGAAAGATGGCCTACCTATCTTAACCTTTCTTCCATTATAGCCTTAGAAAGCGGGATCGAACGTCATTCGTTGTATAGCTTATGTTCTAATACACGGTCAGTCAAAGTAAGACCTAAAATTGTTATTTCGGTGTCATTATTAATTTTAGAGGCAAAATTTTGCACAAAGTGCTTTGATGTACTAATAAGAATGTTTGCTAAATTAACTAAAAATATTTATTAGAGAAAATCACACATAAAATAGGACTAGAAAGACACGGAAAAAATTTAGTAATTAAAGGTGATTCACATTTACTACATGAGAAAAAGTTAAAAGAAATATTGGTAATTCATAAGACAAAATAAAAAATTCAAGTTTAAAAATAGCGAAGTGAGCAAAGTACAAGAATCACAAACACAAGTCAATGAGCTTAAGGTAGGTTTCTATACATTTTACTGAACTTTCCAAAAATACACGATTTGATTAGTTTCTATACATACCATTCGGATAAAGCGATGAACAGAGCAAATGAAGTTACATCGCTGTCGTATAGTTGTTACCGTGAATGTACAATATACCTTTTTTTTCCTTCTATTTAGTCAGCGTTGCCAGTCAACTTTTTCAGTTTAATGTAAGGTTTGAATAGATTAGGTTGGGTTTTTAACCAATCTATGAGATTTATAACCTAATTTAATCTAACCTAACCTTAACTTTTACTATCATAGCTTACAAAAGACTAAAAAAGCTGATTCGCAAACCTAGTTGAATACATGCAGAGAAATAGGAATTTTGGTTATTGACCAGTAAATGTCGACATAAACCAGATTTCTGACATTGACGGTAACATAGCGAATAAAAACCCAGAATGTATTCAAATTCAAGCTCAAAGCCTGTTTTTAGAGGTATTACCCATCATATTCGATTGTTCTAGCCAATCGTTTAAAGAATGACCCGATTTTCTATTTTTTTTTAGGGACAAACAAAGCATAACAGTTTAAAAAGAAATATAAATGCAAAAATGCACAGGACACGCAGTTTTGGTAACAGTCAAAGAATTATAAAGGCTCATAATACACATTTTTAAAATTATTCTATATACTTATTCTTTGAAAATAGGTTCGATTTCCAGAATAATGAAAATTGCGGCTCTTGCCTAAAAATGTTTATGTATTCGTGTTTTTTTTTTCTTTTGAAGCCCAGAATCTAACAAATTTATGTCCATCATTTCGAAAAGGCATATGGAAAAACGTAGCTAACAATTAATCATACTTAAAGTATCTGAACTTGGCGTGGATTTTAAAAGAAGCTGAGTTTTATTCCTCTCTAACCATGAATAAACTAGTTATTAAAACCATTAATCATTAATTTTAATTAAATATTAAAGTAATTTTTGCTAAAAAATGACTTTTTTTAGAAATATGGCAATGAATCGTTTTTGAACGGATATATTTTATTTTTCTAATTTGAAAGTTGTCTATATTTAAACAAAATGTGATAAAAACAGAAATACAATAATTATTCCCATACTAGTACCCATGAACAGAACACAATATGTTTTCGAATTAACCGCGAGACAGTACTGAACTTACTTTACAACATGTCTCCGAAACGATAACAACAGTTAAATTTTTTTTCCAGAGCAATCTTTATAGACTATGAACTTCATGTCCAGAAGGTTACCAGCTTCACAAAGAAAGATACTACCACCATCTCAAGAAGTTGATTGTTTGGCGCCGATGAAAAAACAAAACAAGTAATCTGATTAATCTTAATCACAATCTCACGAATTCATTTAAAAAGAACTGTGACTGCAAACAGCATTGCAGAGCACCTTTGAGGAGTGAGGTTCCTATAAGGAAACTAGAGCCTAGTTAAGAAACAGTATTGATGTTCATGGCATTTGAGTCAGGATTAAATGAATATATACAGATAACTTATACGGTACATATATTTAGATTTTACAATTAACCTTATGACTTTGTTCGGTACAGCTAGATGCCATTAATCGTTTTTTTTCGTGTTCAGAGACAAACTTGAGTTACCTGTCATATCAGTTTCCTACACTCTTTGGTCTGCAATTAAATATTGCACAGAAAAAAAAAATTTAGGAATATTTTTTAGAAATAGGATGCAACATTTAGAGTAGATAAACTACTATTATTCCTTTTCCTTTCTCAAACCATAAATCTGTAGTTTTATTTCACTTTAAACTTATTGGAAAACCGAAGTAAAGTAACAACAGTAACAGAAGAATTCATGGAATTGAATCTGGGTTTAGTCAAGGCGTATTTTGACGAATTTTTTACCCTCGATAATCTAATTTATACTCGAAAACATTACGAAGGTCTAAGTTGTTTCATCCTAAATTTACTAGAAAAAAAGAAGTCAAAAATCCATGTTTTCCACCCCCCCCCTCCTAAAAAAGTTCTCGACTGTTAAACATACACACACACTAAATACAGTTAAATAGAAAATCCTGAACTGTTTAAATAGTATTTTAAAAAAAAATCCCAAAAATATTTGGTAATTTGATTTGGTCATTGTTGTAAATTCTAACAATGTTTTCAGAAATGAAAAACAAATAAAAAACTCATCCTTTAAAAATATAAAGCTTTTCCCTTATTCTTCTTACCAAGAAAAAAAAAGATTACATGAAACAAATACTTTAAACCCATACTTTACAAAATTAGGAATATAGTTGTATATAAGGAATATAGTTGTATATAAGATTTTTGTTCTAGCTGTCATAGATAAATACAACAACTTTTCCTTGAAAATAAAATAAAAAAAGACAAAAAAAAGGAAAGTTTTTCAGGTTGTTCAATCTTCATCAGTGTCCTGGTTACGTCCAAGAGGTCTTTCAAGTTGATCCTTTAGTTGAAGTATATGGTCAACAGGATGTGGACGTCCATCTTCTCCCACATGACAAGGCTTAACAATACCACTCCTAAAATCAATTATATATAATAAGAATAATTTTTAAAAAAGATATATTAACATAAAATATACTCAATTCGGTAAAGCGGAATCCATCAAATATAATATTCCAAACAGTGGCGGTTCGGGCCTCTCTTGTGCTCAGGACAATATCTTTATTAGTAACCCCATCCCCTATTTCTCAAAAATATATTTAGACCAGATATTAGCACAATTTCCATTTATTAACATAATTATTTTCAGCTTATTGATTATTAGATTATTCGAATTAAATTTTTTATTTAAATAATTTAATTGTTTAATATTTATTAATCATTTTAATTTAATTATTATTAATGAAATGTTTTTAATTTTTAGTTTATTTTTGTTTTATTGATTAATTAATAATGTATTATTAACTGCGCCCTCCACTTTATTGTAATAAAAATACAATTTCAAAAATTACAAAATGATTACTGTCAGATTATTTACGTGAAATTTTGCACCCCTAAATTTTCTGGGCCCGGGGCTAGTGCCCCATCTGTTCCATCCCTAAAACCGCTTCTGAGTGGCGTAGCCAAATCGGCAGTTGAAGATCTAAACTCTATATTTCCTTGACTGAAACTTATATATAAATACAAAGTTTCTGGCAGTGTTACTTTTAATTACAATCATGGCTATAAGCTGTTTTTCGGTGCATTTCTTAAAAAAAAAAATCGCGTGCTGACTAATGGTCCGCTTTACGCAGGTACCGATCCCCTTCGCCCGGGAGTGCAATGCTTGGTTGGGGTAAATCATCCGGCACTTGCCGTGTTTTCTCCCAAATTTCTCCAGGTACCCATTTACAGCTAGGTCCACTCTGAAAAAGCTTACTGAGTCACACCATTGACCCCCGTTCAAAACCAAATAACCAGCAATAACTGGGTTTGGGCTCTTGTCCTCAGGATTTCAAGTCTAGTGCGCTAACCACTCGGATAGGACGGCTCCGAACGTTTCTAGGACATCTAGAAACACTCATTTAGTTCTTGAGGAGTAGCAATTCTTCACTTCACAGAAGAAGTAGTAGCTGCGACAATGAAAGTAGGCAAGGATGAGATAGGATTAGAAGAATAAAACGCAGAGGCAGTGCTAGTGCTGTGCATGACGTTCTACACCAAGTTATTATTGATGTTTTATATATGCTAAAAGTCGTTTATGAAATTGTTGAATATTAGTATAGCTTCTTCTGAACTATATTGTGACCTGTGTTTATTCATATTGAGTAAAGAGGCTATACTTGTATATTGAACAGGCTATACTTTTAGATGTACTTTGTAATAGGAAACACTATTATTTTTGTATCGCCAAGTATATCAGTATAACCAATTACATAGCTAAGTACAGAGTGACGGCTATAGTCACTAAGTATAGAGTGACAGCTATACTTGCTAAGCTTTTTCATCACGTTCTAACGCTTTGAAGACTAGTTGTATTACGGCGAAACACCATTACTTTCGTAGCAAGGACATTATCTCATCATTATCTGCTCCTCAACAAGTTTCGTTAAGATTCATCAGCTCCTTCTGTTAAATTTCCTACAAGAATTTAGGGCCCTCTCAATACCTTGGGTGGAATAGGCATGAGATCCCAGACGGCAGAACTAAAAGAGCGACAGAAGTGCGAGCTATAGAGAAGTAAAAAGAGAATGCCCGTAAGCAGAAGGAAACTCTTTTAAAGCTATTTTCAAGCGTAAACAATAGAGAGCACGAGCCATGGGCTACTCTTTATGAACGAAGTGATTCAGTTTTCACTCTGAGTCTATCATTAAAGAGTTATTTGAGTGGCTTGGCTATAACCTCAAGATGGATGAAGATCGTACCACATAGATAAGTAAGAGGAAAATATGTTGAAGATACATTCCTCAACAACACCAAGCTTAGAAACCACGAGCCAAGCGTTTCTCTTAATGAACGTTGTAGTTCAATTTAGTACTTGCAACCTCAGAGAGCGATTTCAGTGGTTTAGACATGTACTTAAGATAGATGAAGGCTGCATCCCATAGAGTTTTTCTAAAAGAGAGGACAGACTTCCCAGGTTAGGTTGGAGAAAGGGGGGCGAAGTCAGTTCCATATTTCTGAGGTTTTTTCGAAGAAGGTCAAAGCAACAGATTTGAACAGTATGGACTAGGAAAGTGTTCAGCAGCCAGTCAGCCTCGATTGAATGAACATTGGCATGAGTTTCCAATAATGCCATTTACTAATGACATATTTTAGAACTTTTGGAACTTCTTTTTAGAAATTCTCAAAACGTTTTTAGAACTTTTTGTATCTCGTCAAACCCAAAACTTACAACAATTTTTAATATGTGACATTTGGGGCACAAAGGATACCTCACAGAAGGCCGTATCAATAAGGGTGGGGCAGGGTTCAACCCCCCACCTCTATGTTTTTACGGACTCGTAAAAATGTGGCAAAAATATGTATAAATAAATTTTTAATTCGTTTTGAGAAGTATTCTCTTTGTTTTGACCCCTTCCCCCCAAAAAAAATCATGGATATACCCTTGCCTCAGAGTAGTTACAAGTAAAAGAAATTGGAAAATGGTGGGTTCAATTTCAAAAAATTGAACGAAATGGGAAACTTACCAAAACGTTCCCACGCAAAGTTCTATTGCCGGGATTGCTGGGAGAGATCATGAAAAAAAGAAAGAAAAAAGACGCGAAACCAAAAGAGAATGGCGGATGGTCGTCCACCGAACCCACCGTAAACCAAGCCAGAGTAAGGCGTCACGCACAATAAACATTATCAACATACGTTTCTAACATGACCCAGGGACATTAAACCAGGGGGATATAAACCAATCAATTAAAGAAGAACAACGAAAAAGAAGAGAAAAGACGAAGGAATAACTTTTGGCAACATTGAAGGTACCAAACGAATGACACTTATAGCTTTCTGAGGCAGTGGATTCCAAACAGTATGAAAGGTATTCAGAGGACTGAAGTCCTATCTGACTGATTCTGTGAATGAATATTTTATTTCCTCATATACTTGATTAATGTATTAGGAAATCGGGAATCGTTGCTGGGGGTCGTATATTTGGTTAATTTTTATTTTCCAACCTTTGTTAGCCTTCTGAATTGCATAGGATCCTCAGACTGAAAGTTTACTTTTGCTAAAAACGAAAATATTTTCCGACAAATGCTTGATTTATTAACTTGGTGAATAGAATAGCTGTTTTAACTTCGAAACATTTCAAATTTATTTAAAAATACAAGAATTTGGGACTTTGTCAAAAGTTGAGTACCATAATGAGCATAGTATCAACGAATCGATATTTCCTTAGCTGATGAACTAAGCTTGACCGAAGTTCTGCTGAACTGATAGAGTTTGACTGATTCACATTTCAATGGCAAATCTGACAAAATCCAATTTTCGAATTTAGAC
This sequence comes from Artemia franciscana, assembly GCF_032884065.1. NCBI lineage: Eukaryota > Metazoa > Arthropoda > Branchiopoda > Anostraca > Artemiidae > Artemia > Artemia franciscana. The sequence continues at coordinate 12,548,634 of NC_088880.1, read as the reverse complement.
ATTTTAGTCTTGAACCACTTATTTTTATTAGGTAATAAAAATTTCTTTAAGGATTACATAAGATTTACATTACATAGGATAACATAAATTTAAGGAATACATAAGAACAAATTGACGATCTGATACTTTTATTGGAAGCTATATGACTGAGTTAGTTTTAAATTCTGTTTAAGTACAAAATCAACATCAATATTATCGAAATCATCAACTGCAAGTCTTTCGTGTAAAGATTGGTGTATTAAAACCAAAACCGCCAATAAATATTTTCTTTTTAGTTTTTTGTACTATTTGTTTTCTAAACTTTATGGAGCTGGCTTCCAAACAGTTCATACAGGAAATAGATAGCACTGAGTTATCTGCAATAGAAATTATCCATCATCTCTATGGCTGGAAATGCAGGGAAACAAAAACGAAAAAAACAAAACACATAAGGTAAAAACAAAAATGACAAGCAGCCATCCTCCACTAACCGACCTTCGAGAACCAAGTTGGAGATAAGTACTAGGCGCAATAAACAATTAATTAGTTAAATAGAGTCACTCGTTTGGTACCTTTAGAAATATTACTAGAACATTTTTAATTTCTAGATATTTCAACCTTTTTGAATATTTTATCCATTTCATCTATTCTTCCCCAATTTATCAATAGTGCATTATAACAACAATTTAACAATAAATTATTTATTAATAGTTACCACAGAAGAGTAGCTACGAGACTCGGTTAGATGAAAAGGTGACTAAACATGAAAAGGTGACGTTGGGTAATGAAAAGATTGATCAGGCAGCTTCACTTACCTTAGTAGTATTATTAGTAAAGCAGGTGGGAGCAGTGAACAGGTTAAAAACAGAATAGCTAAGGCTCAGGGTATTTTTTCACAGTTAAACAAAGTTTGGAAGAATAGGAAGATAAGTCTGCAAACCAAGATTAGAATATTGGAAGCTACAGTGATGACAGTGGTCAAATATGGCTCTGAAGCATGGGCGCTCCCAAAAGCGGACGAAAAGTTACTAGATGTTTTCCCGAGAAACTGCCTACGGATTGTTCTGGGTACCCGGCTGACTGACCGTATTTCAAACAGTAGGTTACACGAAAATGTGGTTCAATCCCACTATATAGGGCTATAATGAAAGAAAGGTTGAGATGGCTAGGCCACGTTCTGCGGATGAAGGATGACAGATTACCGAAGATTGTCCTTTTTGGCCAACCGTCTGGGGCTCCATGGAAATCAGGTCGTCCTCCTTTGGGGTGGGAGGATGTCATAAATAAAGATTGAAAGGAAATGGAAACTTCCTGGGAGGGTGTAAAGAGGGAGGCCTTGAATAGATTAGGTTGGAGGAGGAGCGTGCGTAGCTGTGTTGGCCTCAGGCAGCTTGGTGCTGCAGTGAGTAATTAGTAGAAGTAATAGTAGTAGACTCCAAATTGGTACATTGCCCAAGGCTACGCGTGAACTAACTATTTATGATACCCTTAGAAAAGTTAGTAGTGCATATGGAAGGCTTGACCTGAATAAGACAAGTATTAATCGTCATATTCTAGCCTGTTTATATAATCTATTTTTTCTGCCACATTTTGTATATATATCTCCGTTTTGGAAATGTTTCACTCAGACAGATAAGAAAAAGCTGCGTATGATTTATTTTAAGTATGCTAAGTATTTTCGTGGGCTACCACTGTAGACCAGTACCCAGCATTTGATTAAAAGATTTGGTCAGATAGATCCAGATGTTACTGTCCCTATGAGGGTAAATGATTTTCAAAATATGTTCCAGACTCTAGATCACCATTTGGTGATTCTTCAGAAGACGTTTTTAAATTAGAAATCATGTTTAATAGTTGAACGTTGAGTGTATTCAATCTGTTTTATATATTTTTGTTAAACTGTATTTTGCTACTTTTTTATTTTTTTATTTTCTTTTTATTTATTTTTATTTTTTTTATTATTTTATTCCTACTCTGCCCCCTATTGTATTCGTACAGTTTTGGAAGGCAATCAATCTATATCATATCGTATCTTAAACAGAATTTTGTATAGGATTTCTGGCAAATTTCTCCGGTGTACAATTTCCTTTGACAAGTTAACCCCCTGAAACCTCCCTCCCCATGAAAATATCCCCCGTGAAAAAAAACAAGAGAAAATTTGTCTTCCCACCCTGAAATGTATGTATGAATCCCAATAGCAAAAACTGTATGTAAACAATGGGAAATTTCAGTTACTTAAAGACCTTTCCTCTTGGGTGGTGGGGGCGATCATGTTATATCCGAAGGCGTATTCATTCGGCTTTTCAGCTATGATGAACAAAATGGTTACCTCAAAATTCTAATCGGACGATTTTCAGAAAAAAGGAGCGAGGGAGAGGGCCTAGTTACCCTCTAATCTTTTTGGTCACTTAAAAAGCCACGTTTGATTTCTGTTTGAATGAGATCTCTCACGATATTCTAGGACCACTTGTTCGATGCGATCACCCCTGAAAAAAAAACGCATCCGTGACCTTTCTTCTGGCAAAAACAACAGCAAAATTCCATATTTTTGGAGATAAAAGCTGGAAACCTCTACAATAGGGTTCTCTGAAATGCTGGATCTGATGGTGTGATATTCATTGAGCTTCTATGACTTTTGGAGGGTGTTTCCTCCTGTTTTTGAAAATCCTCAGCAAATTTCTCAGGTTCGTAGCCTTTAATGGATAAAACTAAACTGAATGAAACTTATATATTTGAAATCAGTTAAATAAGCCGATTCTTTTGAAATGTATATTATGGCATCAAAATTCTATTTTTTAGAGTTTCGTTTACTATTGAGACCGGTCGCTTCTTATTTACAGTTTGCTACCACGAACTGTTCGATCCATTTACGAAAAAAGATTTTAAATATTAAGTTTCAGATAATTTCTCACCTTTGCAATCTGTCAATTAAATTAACCAGGTTCATGGCTTCGTATTCTTTTTGCTCTTCACTCATGCCTTCCATAGGGTTTGGATGGGGCTTTTCAACGCAACCCGTGATTGGATTTACTCTGGAAGGAAAGAAAAGAATGACATCCAAACCTCTAAATGACTCATAAATAGAAGCCCCAACCAGTCTTCTCAACTGTAAGTTACTATTTCAATATACACTAGCGGACCAAAAAAAAGAGCTCTAATACAGAAAAGTCCTAGATCACTTATAAAAGATACAGAACTTCAATATTTCACCTAAAAACGCTATATACTTTGTATATGAATAAATGTTATTTACTAGACTGATTCTACTATTTTCTTCGTAATGAAAACCCGATGGCTAGGAGAAATCTTTCATAGCGTCGTAAGGAAATATTTAACAGCTTAGGAGATTCCGGAAGCATGGTCACAAGTAGGACAACCCATGGTTGGAGTTGATTCTATCACTCTGAAGACAAAATCTAATCGAAATGCTTGATCCAGCAGCTTTTCGATGTCGATTTGGTATTAACATGTATTACTTCGAAATTTGGTTTCTTCGAAATTTGGAAAACTAGCTTTTTTAAAAAAAATTTTTTGGTTGAAAAATTTGTATCTCCGACTATTTTTTTTGTACTCATGCTGCATATCACATAAAAGCTTGAAAAGCTATCATATAAAAAAAACTTGCATACTGTGCAAATCATATATATGTCGTCATCAGGAAGTAAGACAGCAGTTTTATTATAAAATGTTTACCAACTGTTTTGCTGGGCTCACCAAGTACTAAAGATAAGTTCGTGCGAGCCAATGAGAAGTACGGAACAGACTGAGTACCAGCACTGTCTTCTAAACGTAAAACAATACGAACCAGGACTAAATGGCCCAGGTGATGTCATGAAATTTTACTTCAATTATCTGCTCTCACTCTGGGTAGCACAGTGAGGCTTTCTTACGGCTTTGCCCTAATCTATGTCATCCCGATTGTTTGACCCTGTAAATGCAGACAGAATTCAGTTCCAGTGAGGGTCCAGTGCAGCCAGAGCAGGAAGCCGACTAAGGAAAAGGTAATTCACTAGTAACTTTATGCATGTTTAATGAGTAGATATGTGGCCATAGGTTCCCTAATTTATTGAAGAAAAGGATGAGGGGCTAACATGAAAATCACGTGAATACAATTTTTAGATTAGCCCTGAAAATAAAAGAAATACATTTCCACGTTAGAGTATATAATTATTGTAAAAGGTTGCACAATTCTTATTTAAAGGCACGTTGGCTGACTTGAATTTGTTGACAGATAAGAAACTAAAGTTCCAAGAAAGTAAAACTTTCTTTGTGAATAAAGATTAAAATGCCAATGCCAATCTTAAAAAATGTCAATAATAGAGCAGAACTAAATGCCAAAACAAGCAAGCATTGTGTCCATTTCGAACTTAACACTGAATATGGCTTAGATAAGTCGGAAAGTTGTCGGTACTACTGTAAAAAAAAGCCTTTTAGGAAGGTACACATTGCCAAACTATGACGCATGAAAAAGCTGTTAATTTTCTACCTCTGACCCTTCTCTACTGGTAAGGCTTGTCAAATTTGATGCACACCAGCTTTTTATCCATCTCGAGTGCGAAAAATCAAAATTTGTAAAGAGCTTTTATCTCCAAGATATCGTATATTGGCAAAATGGTTCCCAAGAATTGATCCTATTTATAAGCCGTTTTTTAAAAAGTTTTTTATTCGTCTCATTTTCACATAATATTGCAATATTATGCAATCAGAAATGAAATCTTGATATTACCTTCCACGATCTTAATTTGGTCAGTGCGCACATTAATTATATTTATCCAACACAAGAACTTTTCTAAGTTTTTTCGACGTCTGTTTTCTGGGGCCGGGGCGGAGATAAGAGCTTAAAGGAACCCGTTCCAGGGCATTGGTTTAAGATTTATATCCTTTCCCGAATATTTTATTCAGATAGCATAACATATTACTGAGTTAGCAATGAAAAGAGGATACTTATAAGTCAGTTTGAGAGTTACGGCCATTTTTCTGATTTTATAATAGATGCTTATCTGTAATTCAGAGGCGTTCCCCATTATTCAAATAAAACAGAAGTGTATAGATATTTCAATGAAGAGTAAAACCATTAACGGGTAAAAAAACTCAAATATTTTAGCTTCACGTCCTTCACGCCTTTATCAGCAAATTTTATTTTTAGCGATAAGGCATCTGGAAGTAAAGCCGAAATATTTCGACATTTTTCAGCTTATTTTTCACTGTCTTAGCTTAATTAAATGTTTTGTCCATTATTTGCATATCCAAATATTTTGACTTTTAATTATCAAAGGAAAGGCAATGTGATCTAAGAAATTATGTATGTAGAGCCAGTTCTAACGTTAGTTCCTAAAGGTATAAAATAAAAACAGTATTAGGATATTTTATGGATTTTGGAGACAGTGGAAGTTCTACATAAAGTGAGATGAGAGATTGGTATTCACTAGAGATAGTCATACTATGTACCCTATTACTGTGATGAGTTTACAGAGGTATTTCATTTTTCACATTTTGTACATCTCAAAATAACATTTTGATTTACAGTCTCGATTTACGATTTACAAACTCACTGAATCCCATTCCAAAGTACAATGAAATTTTGATGAGAGGGAAACAAGTGATATTCTAGAAAAAAGTGCAAGCTCAGGCAGGTGTGGTGGGTGTGGCAACACGTCCCATCAAAGCGTCAGCATTTTTGAAGAATCCAATTGTCTACAGACGGTGTGTTCAGATCATACAAAGCTGTACTTTAGGATACTTTTTCATTTTCTACCTCATAGATATACGATCGAAAAACTGATTTTATGAATATTTTATGTATTTTTGGCCAGGCAGGTGTGGTGAATGTGGCAAGACAACCCATGAAAGCCCCATCATTTTTGAACAATTAAACTGTCTAGAGACAATTCGTCCAGATCATTTAAGGCTGTAGATCAGGATACTGTTTTATTTTCTGCCTTACAAATCATACAATTCATCTACAGTGGTATCCTAGGAGGGATATTGTAGGTATCCTAGGGGGATACCTACTGTTATCCTCATAATCATCACTCATGTTTTATCTATATTGGCCTCTCTTGATAATTTTATTGCTACAGATGAGCTCTTTAAGTGTTTGAAATTCATGTATTTAACTTTAATCAAAATGGCATGGGAAAAAGACCCGTGAAAAAGTATTGTCAGTTGCTATTATTATAACTATGAATTATCCATAGAGGTCACAATCATCAAGCGCATTTAGGTTCTAATGTTTCAATTTATAAGAACTACCAGCCAACAAAGCTACTAGATTTTTGGTAGGCAAATAGACCAAATAGGTATTTGGCAAATAGGTATCCAGGGTATCCCAGGGAGCTGTACAGTAAGATACTTTTTCATTTTCTGCATCACATACATACGATCGAAAAGCTGATTTTCTAAATATTTTATGTATTTTTGGCCAGGCAGGTGTGGTGAGTGTGGCAACACAACCCATGAAAGCCCCAACATTTTTGAAGAATTTAACTGTCTAGAAAAAATTCGTCCAGATCATTTAAGGCTGTAGATCAGGATACTGTTTTATTTTCTGCCTTATAAATCATACATTTCATCCACAGTGGTACCCTAGGGGGAATGGGTGAATATTATATCAAGTGATATAAATTTTATGCGGATTGAAAAGCTTAGAAAGTTTTTCGGCACAGAGAGTAACAAATAGGGACTATTTCCTGTAATCTATTTATAAGTTAATTTGGATTTAAGAGTGTGACTTTGTTTATAATTTTATGTTTTTTTTTTGTATTAACGATGGCCTATAAAGGCTTTTAGTATTAGTAAACAAAATGTAACATCATGTCCTGAACAGGGAAATACAAAGCTTAAGATGGCAAAAGATTATCGAGCGAATAGAAAACAAATCTCGTATTTGGTTTCGACCAATATATATGAACAAATGCACTTTTTATTGATGACAACCCTGTATTTAGCTTCTAAAGTGATAGTGACAAAAAGAGGAATAGGAAAGGATAATCTTAGAAATTCACTTTTCCTTTCATAGCTATATGAAATTCATTCAAAATCAAATAAAAAACATTTGCGACGGGAAGGATAAAGAAAGAAACTTACTTGTCTTCGAGTTCTTTAAATTCCTCAGTTTCACTGTCGTCACTATCATCAGAATATAATTCACCATTTCCAGGACGTCCAAGCATCAGCCCATTTTCGGCCAGAAGACCTGCTGCATTACCGTATCCAGTGTACTTGATGAAACGCCCGACTAAAATTCAATTATGTATTAAGATATGTTTTATCCCAACTTAGTCATATAAAAAAAGAGGATAAAAGACGTAAAATTTAGGGGAAAAAATCACCAATTGAAACCAAAGAGCTGGACCTAATTCCGTTCACAAGACAACCATGACTTAATAACTTGCTTTGAAAACTGAGCAACAGCGGTTTTGCCGTTATTAGAAGCTTACAAGGTATTTTACCAAAACCCCTTTTTGGCTGACAATCAAACAGTCCATGGTAAGGAACTAGGAGCGACCCGGCTCAATAGCGACCAAAATCTAAAAAACGGAATTTTGATACTAATAGATATTCCAAAAGAATTGGCTTATTGTGCTGATTTCAAATATTTAAGTTTCATTAAGTTTAGTTTTACCCATTAAAGGCTATGGGCCTGAGAAAATTCGCCTGATTTTCGGAAAAAGGGGAAAACCCCACCTAAAAGTTATAGAATCTTAACGAAGATTTCACCATGAGATTCAGCGTATCAGAAAACCCTACCATAGAGGTTTCAATTTTCTATATGCAAAAATGTGGAATTTTGTATTTTTTACCAGAAGAAAGATCACGGATGCGTGTTTATTTATTATTTTTTCCCCTGGATGATCTTATCGACCCAGTTATCTTAGAATATCGCGAGGCGGCTCATTTGAACGGAAATTAAAAGTTCTAGTGGCCTTTCTAGGTGACCAAAAAGATTGGATGGCAACTAGACCCCTCCCCGCCTTTTTTCACAAAATAGTCCGATCAAAATTCTGAAATAGCCATTTTGTTCATAACAGTTGAAAGGCCCAATAATTATGCCTTTGGATTTGACGCTCCCCGCCCCCCACTGCCCCAAGAGAAAAGGTTTTTAAGCTATCAAATTTTCCCATTGTTTACGCATAGTATTTGTTACTGGGAAGTATGTATACACTTTCGGGTGGGTGGGGGAGGGGGGGGGCAAATTTTGTGCTGGAGTTTTCCCACGTGGGATTTATCCATAGAGGGGGAAGTTTCCAGGGGGTGAATTTGTCAGGGGACATTATACACTGCAGAAATTTGCCGGAATTCTTATACAAAGTTCTTCTTATATGTCTTGCTTTCTTTTTTCTGTCTCAATTTTACATGTGGAGTTGTTAAGGATAATTGTCCGGGTGAATTTTCACCAGGATTGAATTGTCTAGAGGATATTTCTGTGGGGAAGGGGTTTTCTCCGTGGGGGTGGGGCCAGATTTCCTGGCACTGTTTAAAAAACGATCAGAAATTAAATAAAGAAACAGGTTTTTCCAACTGAAAGTAAGGAGAAACATTAACACTTAAAAACTAACAGAAATTATTACGTATATGAAGGGGATTGCCCTCCCCCTCAACACCTCAGTCTTTACGCTAAAGTCTGAATTTTGCCCAAATTCTTTAAGAACAACTTCTGAAACACAAGAGTCGTTTAAATATAACAATAAGAAGCTTTTTCAAAAGTACTAAAAAACCTTAGCGTAAAAAGAGACGTGTTAAGGAGGAGAAAACCCCCTTCATATACGTAATAATTTCTGTTCATTTTAAGTTTTAATGTTGCTCCTTGCTTTCAGTTGAAAAAACTTGTTTTTTTTTAAATTTAATTTTCGGCCAAAGAAGAATTTGAAACGATAAAGATTTAAAATATCTTGAAAGAGATTTGCATTTACAGTACTTAAACTTATTTGCCGATAATAGATTTAGTAGTTACTTGGACGTCTTATTGGGATTCTCAGCAATTCTTTTTGCTTTTTTATATTATTTAGTAAGAAACTTGACTGACACAAAGAAAAACAAAATTTAGTTTTACATTTAGAACGTGTTTAATTTTTGCCCAAATGTGGCAAAAATTACCTACTTTAGTGGCGTAAAAAAAAGAAGAAGAAAAAAAAAATCGTGAGTGGCAACAGCCCATAGAATACTTGCGAAACAAAATCTTCCAACGTAATATGAAAAATATAAAAGAGAAAAACATGAAATAAACCTTCTAAACATTGGAAAATACAGTATTAATCCAAACAGCACTCGTAAATAACGATGAATAGTAGAAAATGAAACAAACGATTTACATCCGTACTAAACTCATCACAATCCACATAATTCACACATCTAAAGGGTCGGGAACAGCATATTTCTACAAAATAAAACCTTCAAAACAATGGAAAATACAGTATTAATCCAAACAGCACTCGTAAATAACAATGAATAGTAGAAAATGAGACAAACGATTTACATCCATACTAAACTCATCACAATCCACATAATTCACACATCTAAAGGGTCGGGAACAGCATATTTCTACAAAATAAAACCTTCAAAACAATGGAAAATACAGTATTAATCCAAACAGCACTCGTAAATAACGATGAATAGTAGAAAATGAGACAAACGATTTACATCCGTACTAAACTCATCACAATCCACATAATTCCCACATCTAAAGGGTCGGGAACAGCATATTTCTACAAACTAAAACTATTCCTGCAAAAACGGAAAATTTAATGATAACTTCAAATAAGCTAATTCAAATAATAGCGAATCCTAAACTGTCGAAACATACACCGCATGGTTCATGGCCAAGAATTATTATAATTTAGAGAATACACCTTTGTTATACTTGTACTTTTACGTTGCAAGTTTAACAAAAATGACGCTGAAACCTGCCGTGGCATGTTCCACTGCGGTGCATGAGCAATAGAATAAAATGTTCTAATTTTAATTTTTAAACGAGGCTTAGATATTTCTAGGAAGTAGAATCTAAAATTGATGTACTTACGATAGAACAAACCATACAACTAAAACAGAAATAATATGTGGCTTTATTACCATGAGCATTCAAACAAAATAACTCAATTTTCGTAGCGCTAGCCACAAGTCCTAGAAGCTTATAACCAGAGGTTAATGAGTCAAGATTTGCCTGAGAATCAGGGACACAAACTAATACTCTGCATAACAAGTCAAACTAAGATGGCTAGGGTCAATATAATATTCACGGTTAGTCGTTTTGGTCGCAGTAGTCGTAAGAACGTTGAACATAATAGGAGCCAGAGTTAAACCTCGCCTGAGACCCCCTAATGTGATGGATAGGCCTAATTAAAGATCCTTTACAAGTTCGACCCTAACACAAGTAATCTTGTCTGAGACCCCTAAGGAAATGAATAGGCCTAGTTAAAGATCCGTTTTGAATTTGACCTTAATATAACTACGGCTGTATTAATATTAAAGCAACATAACCATACGGAGTGAACACCGAAATCAAACTGACTTGAAAATACTTAAGGTTGGACTACTGAATTACTGAATAAGGTTGGATTGTTCGTATATCCGCACCGCATAAGTACATAGACTAACATAATCCTCAGCTTCTCAATGGAAAATCTCAAATAGGCGATGAAACAATTCACAATTCGGGTGGTGCTGGAAACCAACCTGTATAATACAGCACGCACTTAAAAATTTATTTAGACAGAATTAGACTCTCCAGAACCTTAGTGAAGACACTACAAACAGTATAGGAGCGGTAAATACTACAAGAATTCACTTTTTTACCTTTATAAAATATTTGGTATTGCGACAGAATAAACAAAGTAATGCGAAATGAAATCAAAGGGTCAGATGATCGATCAGTAGTGCACTTGCGCTTTGAAGGTGGTGGAGTGTGATGTCGTCTAAACTCGGGAGTTTTGCGGCAATTCAGAGCCATATTGCATGCACAATGTCAGTTTCAGAAGCAATTAGTATGTTACCGTGAAGGTCCGCAAATTTAATATCGACATTCATTGATGAATGTCCGAAATCCCTTTTTTTCTCCTTGGATTTAGTCAGCGTTGCAAGCCAATTTTTTCAATTCAATGCGAGGTTTGATGATGATACATTAGGTTAGATTAGATTAAGTTTGGTTACACGAGGGTAGGTTGGTTTAGATTGGCTTAAGTTAGATTCTTAACCCATTTCTGATGTTTAGAACTAAATTTAACCTTAACTCAATCTAACCTAATCTAAACTAACATAATCTAACCTAGCCTAACTTTAACATTTACCATCGTAGTTTGCATACGACTGAAAAAGCTGACTCGTAAAGCTAATTGAATCGAAGAAAAGAAAAGAGAATCCCAAACATTTATCAGTGAATGTCAACATTAACTAGATTTCGGACATTCATGGTAACATGTATGTATTACCTTATTGAAAATAAACGTAATGCATGAATGCATACATATGATTACCTACAAAAGTGGTGCACAGTGAAAAGTTCGCTTGATTTATGATTGAAACACCTGAATCAGTGCTGTCACTTACTTGAAGTACTTTTACTTGAAGTACTACTTAAGTAAAATTTTCCATTACTTGTACTTAAATAAAAACTCTAGAGTGTACTTATTACTTGATACTTAAGTAAGATTACGAAATACTTATTACTTAAGATACTTTTAAAGTACTTGTTTTTCAAATACTTTACCTTTGACAGGAAAATTTTGTGTGTGTGTGCTTTGGCAATGTTCAAGAAAACATCACCTTTATATTTAGAGCAAACTCAGATATAGCTTTTGTGTGTGTGTGCTTTGGCAATGTACATGAAAACATCACCCTTTAGATTTAGAGTAAACTCAGATATAGCTCCATGCTCTATTTTTGGATATGAAATAAGGTATTTGTTTTTGACGAAAAAAAAAAAATTATAGTATGATTAACACTTGGTTTAATTTTTGTTTAAAAGTTATATAACAAAGAAAATTGAAATTACTTCATAGTTCACTGGTCAACAGTGAGCTAAAATCCCTTGTTTTGTGCTAAATGTTGCATACTGTAGTTCATTTGGGCTTATATTTCTGACATTAGTGTTTAAGTTTTGTCATCTCGTCAACTGAACCAGATTTCTACCATTTCATCATCTTCAGGACCATATTATTGGTATAACTACTGAAGCTATGAATTTTTGCCCATCTAAATGTTGTCTGCAATAAACAAGTCTAGGGAATTCTAGCTGGATCCAATGCAGTGGTTTTTTGTCAAATTCGTTCCAGCAAAATCAGGTATTCAGACGAATCTGACTTCAGATTTGTCACTCCGTTCATAAGTTATAGGCCCTGCTAAATTAAAGGAAAACTCAACTTTCTTAAGACTTGAAACCCTCTCCCCCTCTCCCTATTTGGTATAGGGTTTGTGATACCAGAACTTGAATCAGACCTTAGGCATCTTTAGTCTAGTTTTCATTCGGATCCGTCACTCCATTTGCCAGTTATACTAAATTAAACAGAAAACTTAAATTTTTCCGGAATTAAAACCAACTCCCCTTTGTTAAATTTGAGCTAGGGTCTTTATCTCAAAACTTGAAATGTGTCATGGTCTTAGGCCTCTTTGGTTCAATTTTCATACAGATCCATCACTTCAGTCGCAAGTTACTCTGAATTAAACGAAAAACTGTTATTAGCAGGTAAAGCCCTCTCCCCCCTGTTTTATTTGATCTAGGGTCTTCATCTTTCAACTTGATGTGTCTCATGATCCTTGGCACCAAATCTGGCCATCAAAATTTTCATCCAAATCCAACCAGTGGTTCTCCCCCTATACGTGATTACACAGACGGACGGAAAGACAGTCAGACGGACGGACGGATTTTGCAACGTCTTAGGTAGCCATGTTGGCTCATTGGATCCAAAAAAAGAAAAACAATAGCATATCATCATCCAGGCATCATCACCTATTTGGATAGTGGAAAATATCCGTCAAGATAGGTATTTGAGATCTGTCGGTCTATCCGCCCGTCTGTGCAATCGAGTATAGCGGGAGAACTGCCAGTAAGATCAAACAGTTCGTGGTAACGAACTGCAGTAAGGAGCGACCCGGCTCAATAGTAACCGAAACTCTAAAAAATTGATTTTTAATACCAATAGTTACATCAAAAGAATCGCATTTTAACGCTGATTTTAAATATATAAGTTTCATCAGTATCATTTATACTCATCAAAAGTTACGAGCCTTAGAAAATTTGCCTCGTTTAGAGAATAGGGGGAAACACCCCCTAAAAGTCATACAATCTTAACAAAAATTACACCATCTGATTCACCGTATCAGAGAACCTTATCGTAGAAGTTTCAAGCGCCTATCTACAAAAATGTGGAATTTCGCATTTTTTGCCAGGAGACAGATCACGGATGCGTGTTTATTTGTTTTTTTGTTTTTTTTTTCCAGGGGTGATCGTATCGACTGAGTGGTCCTAGAATGTCACGAGAAGGCTCATACTAACGGAAATACAAAGCTCTAGTGCCCTTTTTAAGTGACCAAAAAAATTGTTGGGCACCTAGGCCCCCTCCCACGCTCATTTTTTCCCAAAAGTCACCGGATCAAAATTCTGAGATAGCCATTTTATTCGCCATAGTCGAAAAGTCTAATAACTATGTCTTTAGGGACGACTTACTCCCCCGCAGTCCCCGTGGGAGGGGCTGCAAGTTAAAAACTTTGACCTGTGTTTACATATAGTAATGGTTACTGGGAAGTGTGCAGACGTTGTAAAGGGGATTTTTTTGGTTTAGGGGGGAGAGTTGAGGGGGAGTTACTTGGGAGGATATTTCCATGGAGAAACTTCTCCTGGGAGAGGAGAATTTCAATGAAGGGGTCGCAGGATTTTCTGGCATTATTTGAAAAACAATGAAGAAATAAATATGAAAAGTTTTTTCTACTGAAAGTAAGGAGCAGCATTAAAACTTAAAACAAAAACAAATTATTACGCATATGAGGGGTTTACCTCCTCGTTATACCTCACGCTTTACGCTAAAGTATTTTTAGTAATTTCAACTATTTATACTACGGCCTTTGTGATTCAGATGTCATTCTTAAGGAATTGGGACAAAATATAAGCTTTAGTTTAAATAGCGAGGTATCGACGAGGGTTGAACCCCACTCATATACGCAATAAAAACATACGAATATAGAAGTTCATTACGTAAGTTAATTCGTAAGTTACGTATATTTTTTACCAATGAAAAGGTTTGTAAAAAATTAAAAGTTCTAGTTGCTTTTTTAAGTAATCAAAAACTTGGAGGGCGACTAGGCCTCCTCCCTCGCTCTTTTTTTCTCAGAAACTTCCGATTAATTGCAATTAATTAATATAAAAATTTCGTTTTAATTATTTATGTGCGGAGAGCCAAGATCAAAACATGCATTAATTCAAAAACGTCCAGAAATTAAATAAAAAAACAAGTTTTTTTTAAATGGAAGTAAGGAGTAACATTAAAACTTAAAACGAACAGAAATTACTCCGTTTATGAAAGGGGATTCTCCTCCTCAATGCCCCGCTCTTTACACTAAAGTTTCTTACTGTTTTAAAAATAGAGTTAAGAGAAAGAGTCAAACTTTAGCGTAAAGAGCGAGGCATTGAGGAGGAGAATTCCCTTTCATATACGGAGTAATTTCTGTTTGTTTTAAGTTTTAATGTTGCTTCTTGCTTCCATTTAAAAAAACTTGTTTTTTTATTTAATTTCTGGACGTTTTTGAATTAATGCATGTTTTGATCTTGGCTCTCCGCACATAAATAATTAAAACGAAATTTTTATATTAATTAATTGCAATTAATCGGAAGTTTCTGAGAAAAAAAGAGCGAGGGAGGAGGCTTTTGTATTAAAATTGAACTATTTGGATTAAAATTGAGCTTAATTAGGGCGATGGGGCTTTAAGTGTTAAAAAAAAATCGAGTTTTTCATTTAATTCACTGTAACTTGCAAATGGAGAGATGAATTTCGATGAAAATTGAATAAAGATGCCTAAGAGTATAGTATGCATTGAGTTTTGGGATGGAGACCCAAGCTTAATTAGGGCGAGGGGGAGAGGGCTTTAAGTACTAAAAAAGTTGAGTTTTTTGTTTGACTCAGTTTAACTTGCGAATGAAGTAATGGATCTCAATGAAAGTCAAGCCAAAGATGCCAAAACCATAAAACAGATAATGTTTGGAGATGAAGACCCTAGCTTAATTAGGGGGAGGGGGCTATAAGTACTAAAAAAAAGTTGAGTTTTTCATTCAATTCAGTGTAACTTGCGAGAGATCGATGGATCTCAGTGAAGAGTGAACCAAAGGTGAATAAGACCGTGAGAGGCATCACGTTTTGAGATGAAACCCTAGCTCAAATAGAACGAGGGTGAGTGGGTTTTAAGTGCTGAAAGCTTTTGGTTTAATTTAGTATAACTTGCAAATGGAGCAACGGATCCAGATGAAAGCTAGACCAAAGATGACTAGGATCAGGGCTCATATCGATATATCTGATATCACAAGCCCTGTCTAAAATAGGGCGAGGGGGAGGGGTTTCAAGTTTTAAGAAAGTCGAGTTTTCCTTCAGTTTAGTAGGGCCTATAACTACTTCCACCCATGGCTTGCCCAAAGCCTGGAAATAGCCCTATTCCAAAATAAGTCAAATTGAAGCCAACCTTAAACCAAATATTCCATCCCCAGAAAAAATTACTTTGTATGGCACTTGGTATTTACCAAGTGACATACAGTTATCGCAAATTCTGTCGGTCTGTCAGTCCCGGTCTTGCTAGTTTAGGCCCTTCCAGATAAGCTAGGACGATGAAATTTGGCAGGCGTATCAGGGACCAGACCAGATTAAATTTGAAATACTTGTTTCCCCGATTCGACCATCTGGGGGGGGGGAGTGGGAGGACAAAAATTAGATCGGATCTTAATTAAATTTGATATTTAGAAGGATATCATGTCCCAGAGCTCTTATTTTAAATTCCTACGGGATCAGGTGACATTGGAGAGGGAAGCCTAAAATCTTGGAAAATGCTTAGAGTGGAGGGATTTGGATGAAACTTAGTGGGAAAAATAAGCACAAGTCCTAGATACATGATTGACATAAATAGAACGAATTCACTCTCTTTTGGGGAGCTGGGGGGAGGGTTAATTCTGAAAAATTAGAAAAAAATGAGGTATTTTTAACTTACGAAGGAGTGATCAGGTCTTCTTGAATTTTATCGGATGAAATTTTATATTTAGAAGGACCTCGTAACTCAGATCTCTTGTTCTATATCCCGACCGGATCCAGTACCATTGGGGGGATTGGGGTGGGACCGGAAATCTTGAAAATGCCTAGAGTGGAGTGATCAGGATGAAACTTGGTGGGAAGAATAAGCACAAGCTATAGATACGTGATTGACATAACTGAAATGGATTCGCTCTCTTTGGGGGAGTTGTAGGGGGTGTTAATTCTGAAAAATTATAAAAAATGAGGTATTTTTAATTTAAGAGCGGGTGACCGTTCGTGAGGTATTTTTGAATTTCGTATTAAGAAGGAACTCATGTCTCATATCTCTTATTTTAAAACCCTACCAGTTCAGGTGACATTGGAGGAGAGTTGGAGGGGGAAACCGGAAATCTTGGAAAACGCTTAGAGTGGAGAGATCGGGATGAAATTTGGTGGGTAGAATAAGCCAATGTCGTAGATACGTGATTGACGAAACCGGACTGGATCCACTCTCTTTGGGGTAGTTAGGGGTTCCAGTGCCTTGGCGTGTTTGCTACTTCTGGACGTGCTAGGACAATGAAAATTGGTAAGCGTGTCAGGGACCTGCACAAATTGACTTGATAAAGCTGATTCCCCGATTCAACCATCTGGGGGGGGGAGGGACTGAAGGGAGAGGAAAAAATAGAAAAATGAGGTATTTTTAACTTGCGAGTGGGTGATCGGATCTTAATGAATTTTGATATTAGAAAGGACCTTGTGTCTCAGAGCTCTTATTTTAAATGCCGACCGGCATTAAGCCTCTGATTTTCCATTTAAATTAACCTATTGATTCTTATAATTTTGCTAGAGCTCATGGCATATGAGCTCTTGGCTCTTCCGACCTCGTCACAAGTGCCATATGAGCTCTTAGCTCTTGTTTTATTCCTTTTTTCACAGAAGATTTTCGACTTAGTCTCATGGTTTTTGCCACATCATGATATGAAAACTGCTGCTAGAAATAGATAGGTTGCAACTTCTGTCGTATTGTATTCTAGTATATTTGAATGTGTGCTTGCGTCGTGCTTGCGTCCCCCTAAAAGTTCTATTTCTTACGGTAATATTGGTTTATCTTCTGTTGCATATGCAGACAACATTCTTCTTGTTGCCCGGACTCGCCGTGGATTGCTTTCCAATTTTACTATATTAACCAATGAACTATCTAAGATTGGACTGTCAGTTAATGCGTCTAAATGCGAGTTTATTTGTTCTAATAGCCCTTATGCGGTCGCTCCATTCGTTGTTGGGACTGCAATTCTGCCATGTTCTTCTTTAGTTAGCTAGCTTGGTCTGTGTTTCGGTCCAACGCTTTCCACTACCTTTTCATCCCTAGTGAATCAAGCCGTGAAAAACCTACGCGTCGTTTACGGAAAAATTTCCCCAAACAAAAGCCATTACAACCACAACGGTTTATGCATGATTTATAACGCTTACTGCGCCCCTGTGCTTTTGTTTTTATCAGGCATGGCTCATCTATTTCGTAAGAAAAATCGCCATACTCTACATACGGCTTATTTCAGATATTGTAAATTCCTCCTCCGGCTTTCTATATGGCACCAAAACAGAAAAAATAATTGCTCGATTTGGTTTAATAGATATGCCTTCTTGGATTTGGTCTTCCAGTGATGATTTATGTAAAAAGACTATCTACTTTATTCACATTTACGACCCTCTGCAGCCTTTTCCCATATTGATACTGGTTAATTAGTCCATGTTGTCTTTGGTCAGTTTGAATTTTTATGGCTGTTTATCGTTTTTGTTTTTATTTTTTTATAATACTCCGTTCTTTGTGTTTCTTTTATACTTTTACGGATAATAAAGTTCATAATCCATTTATTCATTTATTCTGCAGTTTGACCAGCCGTATGGAATGCGTCTGAATCAACGGGCTTGCTGCAGGCCCATGATTTTATAATATATATTTGTAGGGAGTATTACCGACCATCTGAATTGACTACACAGTATGCGGCTTGCTTGAGTGAAAACCGGCCAAAGGATATAGATGCCATACATTTTCATAGCGTGTCTGATATTTAACTTGAAAACTTGAGGCAGTTTCCTTGTAAAGGTGCCGAGGGCGAGACATGTCATCAAAGTGTGAATCAAGACTTCATTTTCATACTCTTCTTTTCTGTCAGCAAGCTGACAGCCAGCGACCCTCAGCTAGCTGCCAAAAGTGTGGATTTTTGCTGCTACTCTTTATTGAGCTTTAATTTCTCTTATTAAAAAAGTCCGCAACTGACTCACTTGGCTCATTACTTTTAAATTTGATTTTTTCGTTGTTGCTAATGTTTTTACTTATTGAATCAGAATGAACTACTTTATTACCTTTTATCTGTTTTAAAGCCAATCCAAAGTTTATTTTTCTATTTTCAATATTTTTTCCACCATTCCGACATGATTCAGAATAACCCTGTATTTTTTCAAACGTGCCAGATTTGACTGAACACTAATCGCCAGAAGTTCAACTCTTATGTGCACTGTATTAATCCTGTCATGTGATCTGTCTGATCCAATCAGAAGTTTTTTGACTGCACTTAATTGTTTTGAGTCTTTTCCTTTCAATCCGTTGTGTTGAAAATTGGTTCAGATTATTTTCTTGGAATTCATTAGGTGTGTATCAGTCAAACAATGGAAAACAATACTTTCAATATTTTTTCCATCATTCCCACATGTTTCAGAATAACCCTGTATTTTTTCAAACGTGCCAGAATTGATTGAACACTAATCGCCAGAAGTTCAACTCTACGTGCACTGCGTTAATCCTGTCATGTGATATGTCTGATACAATCAAGAGTTTTTTGACTACACTTAATTGTTTTGAAAGTCTTTTGCTTTAAAGCCGTTGTATTGAAAATTGGTTCAGATTATTTTTTGGACTTCATTGGGTGTGTATCAGCCAAACAATGGAAAACAATACTTTCAATATTTTTTCCATCATTCCCACATGTTTCAGAATAACCCTGTATTTTTTCAAACGTGCCAGATTTGATTGAACACTAATCGCCAGAAGTTCAACTCTACGTGCACTGCGTTAATACTGTCATGTGATATGCCTGATCCAATCAAGAGTTTTTTGACTGCACTTAATTGTTTTGATAGTCTTTTTCTTTCAATCCGTTGTGTTGAAAATTGGTTAAGATTATTTTCTTGGACTTCATTGGGTGTGTATCAGCCAAACAATGGAAAACAATACTTTCAAATTTTTTTCATCATTCCCACATGTTTCAGAATAACAGCGTATTTTTTCAAGCGTGCCAGATTTGATTCAACACTAATCGCCAGAAGTTCAACTCTACGTGCACTGCGTTAATCCTGTCATGTGATATGCCTGATCCAATCAAGAGTTTTTTGACTGCACTTAATTGTTTTGATAGTCTTTTTCTTTCAATCCGTTGTGTTGAAAATTGGTTAAGATTATTTTTTGGACTTCATTGGTTGTGTATCAGCCAAACAATGGAAAACAATACTTTCAATATTTTTTCCATCATTCCCACATGTTTCAGAATAACCCTGTATTTTTTCAAAAGTGCCAGATTTGATTCAACACTAAGCGCCAGAAGTTCAACTCTACGTGCACTGCGTTAATCCTGTCATGTGATATGCCTGCTCCAATCAAGAGTTTTTTGACTGCACTTAAATGTTTTGATAGTCTTTTTCTTTCAATCCGTTGTGTTGAAAATTGGTTAAGATTATTTTCTTGGACTTCATTGGGTGTGTACCAGCCGAACAAGGGAAACGGTTAAAAACGATAAAACGGAAATTCCGGTTCTTGATTAAGATTTCCAAGAGAGGAATGACAGGGGGCATTTTATAGGCAAGGGAAGGGGCTAAGAAGCCTTCAGAATGGCTTTAAAAAAAGATAGCAAGATAGCATAGGTTTGATATTAGAAATATATATATATATATATATATATATATATATATATATATATATATATATATATATATATATATATATATATATATATATATATATAGAATAAATACTCGAAGTAGTACTTTAAGTAATACTTAAGTACAATTTTGGCTAGTACTTGATATTTGATACTTAAGTAAGAATTTGGAAAGTACTTATTACTTGATATTTAAGTAAAAAACAATGAGTACTTAATACTTGATACTTAAGTAAAAATTTAGAGTACTTGTTGCAGCACTGACCTGAATTAAGTAACTGGACATGTCAAAGAAACACAGCAGCGAGTTCACTGTCACAGCAAACCCTATTTTTAGCATTTTGACACCCTCTTGCAAATAATACAAAATTAACATTTCTCTTCTTCAGTGGTCCATCTAAATTAGTTCATTTTTGTTCCTCCTTCTCTTCTTTGTCCAGAGGTATCGAGCTAACACTGGTAGAAAACAGAAAAAAAGCTTATCCAAAGCGACGTTTTTTCTAGGTATAGGGTCCTATTTTAGAAATTTTTAGAAACAAAAGAGATCAGACACAAACAAGCTACAATTTTCCCCAATTCTGACCCTGAAAAGGTCCAAAATGACCACGTACAATAAACTATGAGGTGGCATATCAATTATACCATACCTCACAACTCAAACATCATGCTGCCACCTGGTGACACATAATCTTCCTTACCATTTGAAATAGTCATCAAAATGAAATTTTACCCAGATTATAACTTAATACTTTATATAAGTTGATGGGGCTAGTGAATGATACTATATTTGTTGGTTAAGACTCAATCGAACTCACTGTTGCTCTGAAATGGAGTCGGATAGAATCACAGCATTGTAACAACTACAGCAATACCTCAGCTAATTTATAAATTACCTCAAGGATGCCTTAAAAATTGTTATTTTTAGGCGTATAGAAACGCCAATATTTGAAAATAGCAAAAAAAGACTTGTTTACTTTAATGCAAAACCTTCCGTATATCAAATATAGCAGTTAATTAAAACAACATAAAATCAAAGTTACTTCACAAAACGAAGAACTTTAAGTTGGTCCGTTTTTACATAATGAATTAGCAGAGAGTTTATTTAAAAGTGTAAGGTCATAAACAAAAAGATACAAGACCAGAAACAAGAAATTGGAGTGTCACACTTCCGAAATATTTGATAAGTACTAGATCAACTAATAATATCAAAATAAATGTTAAATAATTTAACTTTTCTAAACACAATATGCTGAACAAACTTTTAGTTTTTTCCCTTTAAATGTAATCCCTGTACTTGTAATATGTCAAACAAACTTTGAGCTACCCATAAAGAGCATGTTTCAACCTTCAAAATATTTAACCCTAAAATTTATCAGCCTTGGCGCTAGTATCAACAAAAAAATATATCAACACCATCTAGCGCGTGGCAACACTTGGCATTGTTTCCGAAGTAATAACAAGAATAATTAAATTAATTTTTTTAATTGGCAAAATTAGGGTAGTAATAGTTGTCTGACCTCAGTTCTAAGAAAAAACAATTACAAGGTTAAAAAAATGCTAAATGTCACCAAATGCTGGATGGGGTTGAAACACCAGTTTTCACTTTTAACAATCACTCTTAAAAAGTACTTAAAAATTAGAAAGTAATTAAAAATTACCCATTCATTTTGATCAAAACTGTAATAAAGAAGTGTCTTAAGAAAGACCAGGTAAATTGATACAATCTAACGCTTTTACAACATCCAAGAAAATATGAAGAAACATGGCCCATGGGCTTTTGAAATACACTTATCTATCTATCTATACAGCTAGCTCAGTTGACTTTCCCGTTTAAAACCCATACTGAAAAATATTCAATACGTCACTCAGATATTAATAACCTTATATTCGAAGATCAAGTGCTTTATCGAATTTTTTACTATTAACACTTTTGCTACATCCAAAAAAATGGCTAGAGCATTCTGACTGTTGCCAAGACTATTACTAGCACAAAATATATAAAGCCAATTCAGTAGACATCTTCTTTAAAATCTATATTAAGAAGTATTAAACATTGTATTCTCACATAAACAATTAGATATGTAAGATAGGTAGCTTTCTCGAAATATTCATTAAACATAAAAAAGTGAAATACCTCTAAAACTATCCACTTTAGAGTTATCAGCACTTTTAGGAGCAGTCACGTCATTCACAGCAGTCATAGTCACGATAGATACTACAATTTATACTTTCAAATTTCACAAAGATTTCGGACCCATCCCCAACCCCCATCACCAATGTATGAAGCTATGAGTTTCTCAACACACTGGAAGAACTTTCTTTATATAATTTGGTTTACTCAGTGCGATGGAAAATGGAGTCAGGCTCGTATACTTGAGCTCGAGAAAAACAGAAATAACTACTCATCTAAATTTTCAATGTAAAGAGGAATAAAAATTATCTAATTTGATTTAAACTAAGCATCAGATTTTACTTCATTGTGACTTATATCGGATGTTCTGTGGCTTTTCGTATTTGTAGCACCCTTAATCAGTCAAACTTCTCGAAGGCTCCAAAATGTTAAAGCCGAACAAGTAAACTTCTGGAAGTTTAACAAACTGGAAGAACTTTCTCCATCTAATTTGGTTTACTCAGTGCGATGGAAAATGGAGTCAGGCTCGTAAACTTGAGCTCGAGAAAAACAGAAGTAACTACTCATCTAAATTTCCAATGTAAAGAGGAGTAAAACTATCTAATTTGATTTGAAACAAGCATCAGATTTACTCCATTATGACTTATGCCGGATGTTCTGTGGCGCTTCATTTTTGTAGCACCCTTCCTCAGTTCAAGCTTCTCCAAGGCTTGAAAATGTTAAAGCTGAACAAGTAAACTTCACAAAGTAAACGGTGAATTGAGATAGAACCAAAAAACAATAATAATTTGCGACTTCATGTTCAATTCACTTCTACAAGGGTTCACAGTCACTCAGTCAATGAGCAAACATTAATATTTATATTAAATTTATTCCTCACGCCTCTCAATACAAATTTTCCACAAAAGTGACACCTTATTAAAAGAAAAATGTTATGGCAGGGCGAAGAGCGGATCGACTGCGGCACGATTGTCATTTAAATTAAAAAAAAAATACTTTTTTAAGTCCGAAAGAAAGTCGTTCCAGCATAACGTTCCAAAATAAAAGATTCCAGGTAATCGACGCAAGCTAATGATTTGCGCCTACTAGAGATTCCTGGTTCATGGGGATCTGAATAACGATAAAAACCTCATCGTTCTCTTTACATAAGACAAAAGTAATTGAGCCGAGACTTGAGACACTTGAGTTCTGGAAGCCGCAGTTGATACCCCCATGTTGATATTCGTAAAAAAAAATTCAAGTGGAAGGTACTTTGGCTGTGCAAAAGCTTATATTAAATTGGCCATCAAGGGTCGTAGTAGGTTCAAAAAAAGCAGTAGGTTCAGAAAATCAAAGGTTTCCTGTAATTCCGTGAAAACTTCTTCAAACTCCGTGACTGCGTCTACTCTGTGCTTTTGAAAAACCCATGACAAGTTATCTTTTACATGTATATATATACAGCACGTAGGTCTTTTTTTGGAGGGGGGCACTCAAGAAAGAGATGAAACCGTAAGTAACTGCTTTATAGGTCTTACTTTTTTTAAGGCGGAAAGAAAGTCATTTCAGTGTACCGTACCAAAATAAAAGATTCCAGAAATGAATAACAATACAAAGCTCACCATTCTCTTTACATAAGACGAAAAGTAATTGAGCCGAGAGCTGAGACACTTGAGTCCTGGAAGCCGCTGTCATCCTCTTCACCAGCTTATTTCTCAGACTATTACCGACCTCTGGTCTTTCTGTAATTTCGGATTTCATTGGTGGCAAAACAATTGATCTTACATGTTTCCTCACGGCAGAAAGAGCTTTACAAATTATACAAAAGAACGTGAGTATCGGAGCTAGTTCTTCGACAGATCTTGCTGGCCCCTGAAAACAAAAGTAAACGAGTTTATTAGCAGCAGCCATGACTAAAATCATTACAAAAAGCAAACAGAAAAGAAAAGAGATAGAGGTAGAAAGAGAGAGAATAACAAATTGTTTTTCTTTCTCAAGTAAATTACAACCCATACACATACAGTATTACCCTACTACTAACAACTCACCACAGCACCAGGCCGCCTGAGCCCATCACAGCTATGCACAATCCTTCTTCATCCCAATCTATTCAAAGCCTCCTTGTTTACACCCCCCCGGGAAGTTGTCATTTCTTTTAAATCTTCCTTTATGACATCCTCCCACCTTGACCACGGACGACCTGCTTCCGTTTAGCCTTCAAGGGTTGGTCAAAAAGGAATATCTTCGGCAATCTTTCATCCGGAGAACGTGCCCTAGCCATCTCAACCTTTCTCTCATTATAGCTCAAGAAGCAAGGATTGAACCAAATTTTCCGTACAGTCTACTGTTTGAGATACTGTCAGTCACCCGGGTACCCAGAACAATACGCAGGCAATTTCTCTGGAAACATCTAGCCAATCTTCATCGGTTTTTCGGATAGTCCATGCTTCAGAACCATACTTGACCACTGTGTCAAGCTGTAATACTTGCTGTAGCTTCCAGTATTCTAATCTTGGTTAATTTTTATGTGTAATATATAAGCAAGGAGGGGAAAAATGGAGAGAAAAATTGTAACCTGAAAACAATACGCTTATTCCTCCCTAGGACCTTGACCTCTCAACACACGTGGTAATGACCACACAATGAATTAGTGTTTAAACTACTAAGTAGAAGAAATTACAATGCACTTATTGATTATAAATTAAAATAAAGAAAATTAATTAACAGCACACCAAAAACTTGGCATATTGAATAAACAATAGCCAGAGAATGGCAGCATAATTATAAACAGGATTGAATACCCGTAAAAAAAAAAGAACCTTAAATACGAATTAGGAAGAACGAAAATTCAGAAATACTTACAGAGTCTAATTTTTGATTCAGCAAATCAAGAGTTACATCGATTCCTCTCATATCATATTTTATTTCTTCTTCGCTATCTTCCATTATATATAACTGATACATATTGATGGTAGGTATATTTGTTAGTAAGTTGACCACGTGACTGAAAAAATACATTACGATGGGAAACAAAGGCAAACTAATTAAAATGTTAATTCACAGAACAGCAATGCTGATTTATCTTTTTTTCCTATGTCCTTTTTATCAGTAACACATTATGAATTCTGAATCGTTCTTATATGGACGCTAAGCTGATTAAGACTCCAGTTACATTAGTACCATTCACGCAAGAAAAACAAAGAAAACTTTGAAAAGGTAACTACTTAAAAATTAATTTTTATTCAATGATTCACTTCTTAAAACTCATGTAAATAGAACAACAATGGTGAATTTCTTAATTTCACAGAAATATAATTACAATTATTTTTAGGAAGAAATTATGTTTTGATATCAGAACTGTCTTTTAACACACATAGAAACTGACCAAAACTGTGGGTAATAATTTGAAAAAACAATGAAAAAGTAACATGATTTTGAAAAACTTCCGGTTTTTTAGCAAAATTTGTAGCAAAATACTAAAAATTCTATTTTACCTTAATGATTTGGTTATAAAATGAACAAAAAAAAAAAAAAAAAAAAAGGTTGAATAAAGGTTGAAAATGAACAAACCCAATACTTTTTTTTATTATTTTTTAGAAGCAGTTTCGCATAGACATCAAAGAATAGTGCCATCACACGTTCAGATTTCCCTTAAAGGCACAAAATCTAATACTCTACAATTTTTAGTATGTATTATATTAGTATAACCTATTGCAGCACAGTGGATTGATGTTCTGTTTGGCAATAAAGGGCCCAGAGTTCGATCCTCGCCGCAGCAAGGTTGGCCGACAAGCTTTTTTACTTGTCCCTGGAAAAAGATCCAGCAACTGAAACGTCATTACATGTCCTATGCACCAACGACAGCTCTAGAGGATCTTTATCCTTCTTATATACTACTAGCTATTGGGTCGCGCCACCCCAACACCTACTTGGTGGGGGCGCTTCAAAAACAACCCAAGCCCCCCTCCCCCACCCCGCGCGCTTAAGTCGTTACGCGCCATTGCAGTTGTGTCCCTGTGTCCCACCTGTGAATATAGATAGATATATATATATATATATATGTTTTTAACTACGTAAAACTTGCAAATATACAACACCTAGTTGGTGGGGGCGCTTTATGCCCCCAAGCCCCCCGCGCGCGTAAGTCGTTACGCGCCATTGTAGTTGTTTCCCTGTGTACCACCTATGAATATAGATATATGTGTTTTGAACTACGTAAAACTTGCGAATATACAACATTCTTGGTCCTGTGGTGGCGCAGTGGATTTGACCTTAGCTTGGTAATACGGGACCCAGAGATCGAATCACGCTGCAGGAATGCACTGCAGGGCCGACGGAGGGACCTTAGTAGTCAAGAAGCGTCGTTAATTCTTAAATACAACATTCTTGGCTTTCCCATTGTCTGTGCATATACAAAGCCTTATGTACTTATAATGACGTCATATGCAAACGCTCTTTTTAAAAACAAACAAACATGCATACACACAACTCGTTTTTATATAGATAGATAGATAGATGGATACAATACAAATTAACTGCGTAAACCTTGCGAATATACAACATTCTTCGCTGTCCAATTGTCGCTGCATATAAATAGATTGTCAGGTTTACCGACCCTCGAACATGCAACGTACAATTGTCCATGGGAAAAACAATCAGTATTAAGATCTATACCACATTTTTCTAATGATTGACCTTGAGCTTTGTTGATGGTGATTGCAAATGCTAATCGAATTGGGAATTGCAATCTTTTAAATTGAAAAGGCAGATCCTTTGGAATCATGGGAATGCGAGGAATAA
This sequence comes from Artemia franciscana, assembly GCF_032884065.1. NCBI lineage: Eukaryota > Metazoa > Arthropoda > Branchiopoda > Anostraca > Artemiidae > Artemia > Artemia franciscana. The sequence continues at coordinate 12,521,620 of NC_088880.1, read as the reverse complement.
GAACAGCCTCACCCTCAAAAGGCCCTGTCAAGATTGTGGCCTCTATTACGTTTTCCATTGTTTTTTTTGTTTTTTTACGGCGAGTCGCGTGCCATTGCAAAGCTTTGGTGGGTTTATATTTCTTAACAGTATTATTGGTACGCCTGTTTTAGTTGTAGCACGTGTGGTGGAAACCCTGAAAGATCCACGGAATTTAAAAATTCAGATGGATAATTAACCGCCTCATTTGGTTCCAAAACTGTGTCGACTGACTTGTAAAGGACTGCCTGGTCTCGAATCTTGGTTAAAACAATATTGTTGATTTCGTGGACGTCTATATTTTTGGGTGCAAGAATCGCTCTTTCACTTAGCCATTTATTATTTTTATAATTGTTTAGAATATTCGGAAATACTTTTTCAATCAATTCATTTTTGGACGTCACTAAATTACAGAATTCAGCAGGTAGTTGTATAGTCCTGAAATTGAGTCTACTGGGAGCTTTCCGTTTCCAATTACCAGCTATTGATCTGAAAATGTTTGACCAGAGTCATCGTTTTGCAATCGGACACGCATATTTGTAGTTAATTTCAATGTTTTTACGTGTGCCCATAAATTAGAATTTTTCAGCAAGCATTCATTTCGTCTGCAGGGGTTGATCTAGGTATTATAGGTAATGTTTGCCTGAAATCTCCCGCAATGCCAGAATCAGTTTTATCACAAACGTTTTACCAGTACCTCCTGGCGCATCCAAAAAGAAAATTTCTCCAGCGTTGTTATCGACACAATGCATTATCGTATCATAAATGATCTTTTTGTTCCGACGTTAACTTGGAAAATGTTATTTTGTACATACGACAATAGATCACTCGTACTGGAACTTTGTTCACGATCCAATTCTACACATGTCGAAACAGCAGCGGTACGATTAGGTGAAGGCATTCCCAAATCCTGAAGAGGTTTGTTTGCCATATATACGCACAAATCTTCTATAATAACTAAAGTATAGTTATAAATTTCTGATGTAAAATCAAAAGTCATATCTGACGTCTCTAAACGTTTTCGGTGGAGTATATCTTCGGATATTTTCGATTTATATTTTCCCCATAACTCTGTAGGAGCTGAAGGAGAGCAAGTTGTTAGAATGATTCCAAACAATGCACGAATTTGACTTGGAGTTAACGTTTCGCACGCGTCATTGATGCAGTTATCCCAGTGTTGGTCATTCTCCAATAAATTCAGAGCTTGGCATGCACTACGGTAAGTGTCATGTATAGTACCGCTTACAGTTCACAAATACTCAAAGGACGTCGGACCGGGTACATTCACCAAAAGCAGGCGTATTTTTGCAAAAGAATCATTTTTGCATAGCGAAAAGAAAGCAGTTAACTTTGTATCCGGTGGATTCAGGGCTCTTTGTTGCACGTTGGATTCCGAAAAATAAAAAAATACGTTGACCATTCTGTAAATGTACCGCCAAGTGAACAACAGCTGGACTGCGTTCATGTATCGGAAATGAAAGAATTCGCCAAACAGCTTCATTGCTGCTTATGTATCTTCCAGCCTGATATTGTACGATTTCGTCGATATCTTTGATTTCGGACTGCAAGCCAAAAACTGCCATGTCACTGCCTTTGTTGACGTATTTACATATGTATTTGATTACCTTTAAGGAGCAACATTATTCAACGTTTATGTGTGCATTAAATGTTTTTGATAATAATGGGGAATATGAAACAACCCACTGGTTATCTTCTTCGATGGTGGTACCGTTACGGTTCTTTATTATTGCTGTTTTACCGCCATCTTCAGTAGATCTTCTTCTATATTGTGGGTAACCATCATTGCCAGTAATTGTTTTGGGTACTAAAAGTCGAGGATATTGCTTTGTGCACCTTCCTCTGGCCATGCATGGTGAATTTTCGTTCAGTGCACCGCAAGGTCCATGTATCATATTTTTAACAACAATATCATATAACACCTTATCGACATTTTCATCAGGTATTTCAGCGGAAATCACATCATCAATTTCGTTAGAAGTAATTTTATAATGTAGCCAGATTAGTATATGTGCCTGTGGCAATCCTCGTTTTTGCCATTCTACTGAGTACATCCAGCATCGCACTGACCCAGGTTGCTCTTGTGATTCCTCGGCACGCTTTCTTTTGGTGATTTCTCTTTGAGACGCAAGCCTAATTTCACGCTGCTGTTGTGATTCCTCGGCACGCTTTCTTTTCTTACTTTTTCTATCAGCCACAAGCCTGTTTTCTTGCTGTTCTTGTGATTCCTCGGCAAGCCTTCTTTTTTCACTTTCTCTTTTAGCAGCAAGTCTAGTTTCGCGTTGCTCTGGTAGTTCCTCGGCACGCTTTATGTTCTTACTTTCTCTATCAGCCGCAAGCCTGTTTTCTTGCTGTTCTTGTGATTCCTCGGCACGCTTTCTTTTCTTACTTTCTCTATCAGCAGCAAGTTTTTTGGCATAAACTCTTTGAGAAGCTTCCTCGGCTGTTGCCATTGTAGGTTCTTCAGTCATTTTACAATTAAACATTTTTTCCATGAACGAATGTCTTAAATACCTTTAATGACGCCATCGTAATAACAAACATGACGACAACTAACTTCATGACGACATGACATGATGGCATGACGTCACTCGACAGACACACAGACAACTTATTTATATATATATATATATACTAGCTGTTGGGGTGGCGCTTCGCGCCCCCCCCCAAGCCCCCCCGCGCGCGTAAGTCGTTACGCGCCATATATATATATATATATATATATATATATATATATATATATATATATATATATGTTTTTAACTACGTAAAACTTGCGAATATACAACATTCTTTGCTGTCCCATTGTCTGTGCATATAAATAGATTGTCAGGTTTACCGACTCTTGAACATGCAACATATAATGGTCCATGGGAAAACAATCCGTATTCAGATCTATACCTCATGATTCTAATGATTGCCCTTGAGCTTTGTTGATGGTGATTGCTAATCGACCATTCCCTGAGTCGCCATCGTCATTTATATATCCCCCTGTGCACCCCGGCGTCCCCTTTGTAGTTATGTCCCTGTGTCCCGGTCGTCATTTATATTCCCTGTGTCCCGGTCGTCATTTGTGTACCGGTGTTCCAGTCTGTGATTTCTCTTTGAGTGTCCCGGGCGTCATTTATATTCCTTGTGTCCGGGTGTCCCGGTCGTCATTTATATCCCCCTGTGCCCCCCGGCGTCCCCATTGTAGTTGTGTCCCTGTGTCCCGGTCGTCATTTATATTCCCTGTGTCCCAGTCGTCATTTGTATCCCGGTGTCCCGGTCTGTATATACATTCGTTTTTTAGTTTTGTTTTTCTCCTTTATTTTTTTCCTTTTTTCTTTTTTTTCTTTTTTAGTTTATTTAGATTTTTAGATTTTTTAGTTTTTTATTAGTTTTTAGTTTTTTTGCAGTTTTTACCATTTTTTTAGTTTCTTTAGTTTTTTTTTTTTACTTATGTCCTGGTCGTCATTTATACTCCGTGTCCCGGTCGTCATTTGTGTCTCGGTGCTTTGTTGATTGCTAATTTATATTATATTTATATTTATATTTTTTATATTTATTAATATTTTTTTGGTTTTCTTTTTCTCTTATTTTTCAGTTTTTTCCTTTTTTTTAGTTTTTTCTTTTTTAGTTTTTAGTTTTTTTTTCTTTTTACCTTTTTTTAGTTTTTTTAGTTTTTTAGCTTTTTTAGTTTTTTTATTATTTTTTAGTTTTTTTTTAGTTTTTGCCTTTTTTTAGTTTTTTCAGTTTTTTTTAGTTTTTAGTTTTTTACCTTTTTTTTTAGTTTTTTTTTAGTTTTTTAGTTTTTTTTCTTTTTAGTTTTTTTTTTGTAGTTTTTACCTTTTTTAGTTTTTTTTCTTCTTTTGTATTAGTGTGAAATAATTCAGACGTCATATGCGGACAAACACGACGTCACTCGACAGACAGACAGACAGACATAACCCACAAACAACTTATTTTTATATATATTTATTCATATTTTTTTAGTTTTCTTTTTCTTTTATTTTTCAGTTTTTTCCTTTTTTTTAGTTTTTTTCTTTTTTAGTTTTTAGTTTTTTTTAGTTTTTTACCTTTTTTTAGTTTTTTTCAGTTTTTTTAGTTTTTTAGCTTTTTTAGTTTTTTTATTAGTTTTTATTTTTTTTGTAGTTTTTGCCTTTTTTTATTTTTTTCAGTTTTTTTTTAGTTATTAGATTTTTACCTTTTTTTAGTTTTTTTTTAGTTTTTTAGCTTTTTTAGTTTTTTTTTCTTTTTAGTCTTTTTGGTAGTTTTTACCTTTTTTAGTTTTTTTCTTCTTTTGTATTAGTGTGAAATAATTCAGACGTCATATGCGAACAAACATGACGTCACCACTCAAAGAGAAAGCGACCAGGACAAAAGGAATGTTCGATTAGCAATCAACAAAGCACCGGGACACAGGGAGTATAAATGACGACCAGGACACAAGTAAAAAAAAAAATTAACAAAACTAAAAAGAAGGTAAAAACTACAAAAAAACTAAAAAGAAAAAAAAACTAAAAACTAATAAAAAAACTAAAAAATCTAAAAATCTAAATAAACTAAAAAAGAAAAAAAAAGGAAAAAAATAAAGGAGAAAAACAAAACTAAAAAACGAATGTATATACAGACCGGTACACCGGGATACAAATGACGACCGGGACACAGGGAATATAAATAACGACCGGACACAGGGACACAACTACAACGGGGACACCGGGGGAAACAGGGGGATATAAATGACGACCGGGACAAAAAAACTAAAAAGAAATAAAAACTAAAAACTAATAAAAAAAACTAAAAAATCTAAAAATCTAAATAAGCTAAAAAAGAAAAAAAAGGAAAAAAATAAAGGAGAAAAACAAAACTAAAAAACGAATGTATATACAGACCGGGACACCGGGATACAAATGATGACCGGGACCCGGGACACAGGGAATATAAATGACGACCGGGACACAGGGACACAACTACAACGGGGACACCGGGGGAAACAGGGGGATAACCTGACAATCTATTTATATGCAAAGACAATGGGACAGCAAAGAATGTTGTATATTCGCAAGTTTTACGTAGTTAAAACCATATATATATATATATATCTATATTCACAGGTGGGACATAGGGACACAACTACAATGGCGCGTAACTATTATGGCGCGTAACGACTTACGCGCGCGGGGGGGCTTGGGGGGGGCGCGAAGCGCCCCCACCAACTAGGTGTTGGGGTGGCGCGAAGCGCCACCCCAACAGCTAGTATATATATATATATATATATATATATATATATATATATGTTTTTAACTACGTAAAACTTGCGAATATACAACATTCTTTGCTGTCCCATTGTCTGTGCATATAAATAGATTGTCAGGTTTACCGACTCTTGAACATGCAACATATAATGGTCCATGGGAAAACAATCTGTATTCAGATCTATACCTCATGATTCTAATGATTGCCCTTGAGCTTTGTTGATGGTGATTGCTAATCGACCATTCCCTGTCCCGGTGTCCCGGTCGTCATTTACATCCCCCTGTTTCCCCCGGTGTCCCCGTTGTAGTTGTGTCCCTGTGTCCCGGTCGTCATTTATATTCCCTGTGTCCCGGTCGTCATTTGTATCCCGGTGTCCCGGTCTGTATATACATTCGTTTTTTAGTTTTGTTTTTCTCCTTTATTTTTTTCTTTTTTTTTTCTTTTTTAGCTTGTTTAGATTTTTAGATTTTTTAGTTTTTTTATTAGTTTTTAGTTTTTTTTTCTTTTTAGTTTTTTTGTCCCGGTCGTCATTTATATCCCCCTGTTTCCCCCGGTGTCCCCGTTGTAGTTGTGTCCCTGTGTCCCGGTCGTCATTTATATTCCCTGTGTCCCGGTCGTCATTTGTATCCCGGTGTACCGGTCTGTATATACATTCGGTTTTTAGTTTTGTTTTTCTCCTTTTTTTTTCTTTTTTAGTTTATTTAGATTTTTAGATTTTTTAGTTTTTTTATTAGTTTTTAGTTTTTTTTTCTTTTTAGTAATTTTTTTTAGTTTTTTCCTTTTTTTCTTTTTAGTTTTTTATTGGTTTTTACCTTTATGTTAGCTTATTTTTCAGTTTTTTTCCTTTTTTTTTTAGTTTTTTTTTATTTTTTTTAGTTTTTTACCTTTTTTTAGTTTTTTTAGTTTTTTTTTTCAGTTTTTTTTTTTAGTTTTTATTGGTTTTTACCTTTATTTTAGCTTATTTTTCAGTTTTTTCCTTTTTTTTAGTTTTTTTTAGTTTTTAGTTTTTTTAGTTTTTTTAGTTTTTTAGCTTTTTTATTTTTTTTATTAGTTTTTAGTTTTTTTTGTAGTTTTTGCCTTTTTTTAGTTTTTTTAGTTTTTTAGCTTTTTTATTTTTTTTATTAGTTTTTAGTTTTTTTTGTAGTTTTTGCCTTTTTTTAGTTTTTTCAGTTTTGACGTCACCTGATCCAGTTTTTTCAGGTGACGTCACCTGATCCACGATCCACAGATCCACAGACAACTTATTTTTATATATATAGATAGTTTTTTTTTTTACTTATGTCCTGGTCGTCATTTATACTCCCTGTGTCCCGGTGCTTTGTTGATTGCTAATCGAACATTCCTTTTGTCCTGGTCGCTTTCTCTTTGAGTTTCGTCATTTATTTTTTTCTTTTTTAGTTCTTTTAGTTTTTACCTTTTTTAGTTTTTTTTAGTTTTTTAGATGAAATTTTTTTTTAGTTCTTCCTTTTTTTCTTTTTAGTTTTTTATTGGTTTTTACCTTTATTTTAACTTATTTTTCAGTTTTTTCCTTTTTTTAGTTTTTTTTATTTTTTATTTTTTTTAGTTTTTTCCCCTTTTTTTTAGTTTTTTTAGTTTTTTTAGTTTTTTAGCTTTTTTACTTTTTTTATTAGTTTTTAATTTTTTTTGTAGTTTTTGCCTTTTTTTTAGTTTTTTCAGTTTTTTTTTTAGTTTTTTATTGGTTTTTACCTTTATTTTAGCTTATTTTTCAGTTTTTTCCTTTTTTTTTAGTTTTTTTTAGTTTTTAGTTTTTTTAGTTTTTTACCTTTTTTTTATTTTTTAAGTTTTTTTAGTTTTTTAGCTTTTTTATTTTTTTTATTAGTTTTTAGTTTTTTTTGTAGTTTTTGCCTTTTTTAGTTTTTTAGTTTTTTAGCTTTTTTATTAGTTTTTAGTTTTTTTTTTAGTTTTTGCCTTTTTTTAGTTTTTTTAGTTTTTTAGCTTTTTTATTTTTTTTATTAGTTTTTAGTTTTTTTTGTAGTTTTTGCCTTTTTTTAGTTTTTTCAGTTTTGACGTCACCTGATCCAGTTTTTTCAGGTGACGTCACCTGATCCATCCACAGACAGACAACTTATTTTTATATATATATATATCTATATATATAAAAATAAGTTGTCTGTGGATGGATGGATGGATGGATGTGTGGATGGATGTGTCAGGTGACGTCACCTGAAAAAACTGGATTAGGTGACGTCAAAACTGAAAAAACTAAAAAAAGGCAAAAACTACAAAAAAAACTAAAAACTAATAAAAAAATAAAAAAGCTAAAAAACTAAAAAAACTATAAAGGTAAAAACCAATAAAAAACTAAAAAAAAAACTGAAAAAACTAAAAAAAGGCAAAAACTACAAAAAAAAACTAAAAACTAATAAAAAAAGTAAAAAAGCTAAAAAACTAAAAAAACTAAAAAAACTAAAAAAAGGTAAAAAACTAAAAAAAATAAAAAATAAAAAAAAAATAAAAAAAAGGAAAAAACTGAAAAATAAGCTAAAATAAAGGTAAAAACCAATAAAAAACTAAAAAAAAAAAGGAAAAAACTAATAAATGACGACACTCAAAGAGAAAGCGACCAGGACAAAAAACTAAAAAAAAAGGCAAAAACTACAAAAAAACTAAAAACTAATAAAAAAAATAAAAAAGCTAAAAAACTAAAAAAACTAAAAAAAGGTAAAAAACTAAAAAAACTAAAAACTAAAAAAAAACTAAAAAAGGTAAAAACTAAAAGAACTAAAAAAGAAAAAAATAAATGACGACACTCAAAGAGAAAGCGACCAGGACAAAAGGAATGTTCGATTAGCAATCAACAAAGCACCGGGACACAGGGAGTATAAATGACGACCAGGACACAAGTAAAAAAAAAAATTAACAAAACTAAAAAGAAGGTAAAAACTACAAAAAAACTAAAAAGAAAAAAAAACTAAAAACTAATAAAAAAACTAAAAAATCTAAAAATCTAAATAAACTAAAAAAGAAAAAAAAAGGAAAAAAATAAAGGAGAAAAACAAAACTAAAAAACGAATGTATATACAGACCGGTACACCGGGATACAAATGACGACCGGGACACAGGGAATATAAATAACGACCGGGACACAGGGACACAACTACAACGGGGACACCGGGGGAAACAGGGGGATATAAATGACGACCGGGACAAAAAAACTAAAAAGAAATAAAAACTAAAAACTAATAAAAAAAACTAAAAAATCTAAAAATCTAAATAAGCTAAAAAAGAAAAAAAAAGGAAAAAAATAAAGGAGAAAAACAAAACTAAAAAACGAATGTATATACAGACCGGGACACCGGGATACAAATGATGACCGGGACCCGGGACACAGGGAATATAAATGACGACCGGGACACAGGGACACAACTACAACGGGGACACCGGGGGAAACAGGGGGATAACCTGACAATCTATTTATATGCAAAGACAATGGGACAGCAAAGAATGTTGTATATTCGCAAGTTTTACGTAGTTAAAACCATATATATATATATATATCTATATTCACAGGTGGGACATAGGGACACAACTACAATGGCGCGTAACTATTATGGCGCGTAACGACTTACGCGCGCGGGGGGGGCTTGGGGGGGCGCGAAGCGCCCCCACCAACTAGGTGTTGGGGTGGCGCGAAGCGCCACCCCAACAGCTAGTATATATATATATATATATATATATATATATATATATATATATATATATATATATATATATATATATCTTCTATATATATAAAAATAAGTTGTTTGTCTGTCTGTCGACTGACGTCATTAGGATTGAGCTGTATGTCGTCATGAAGTTACTTGTCGTCATGTTTGTTATGACGACGACATGTTTGTCAACTGATGAAATTACAGATCGGAACACCGGGACACAAATGACGACCAGGACAACAGGAAACAGGGAATATAAATGACGACCGGGACACTCAAAGAGAAATTACAGACCGTGACACCGGGACACAAATAACGACCGAATCTATCTATATATATAAAAACTACCATTGGGGGACATATAAATAGATTGTCAGGTTTACCGACTCTTGAACATGCAACATAAAAAAAAACTAAAAACTGAAAAACAAAAAAAAACTAAAAAAAGGAAAAAAACTAAAAAATAAAGGAGTCATTTGTGTCTCGGTGTCCCGGTCTGTAATTTCTATTCAAACAATCCCTGTGTCTCAGTCGTCAATTATATATCCTGCCTGTGCCCCCGGCGTCCCCGTTGTAGTTGTGTCCCTGTGTCCCGGTCGTCATTTATATTCCCGGTCGTGATTTGTGTCCGGATGTCCCAGTCTTTAATTTTTCTTTGAGGTTTCTTTATTTTTCAGACGTAAATACATATCGCCCAACCTTTGTATTTTACTAAAATCTGGTAGGCATTGATGACCTTATCCAAGTCAAAATCCCAAACCCAATCATCATCGCTATCATTTTCAGTTTTGATACGTTTTGACTCTCGCTGTCCAGGTGGATTTTCATCTAACTGCGCGGTTTTTCGTTCTTTAGCCGCAAGCTTTTTGGCATAAACCCTTTGAGCAGATTCCTTGGCTGTTTCTTCTGCCATTGTAGGATTTATACTAAAATTTCTCTTTGAATTAACTATTTGAGCAGCTTCCTCGGCTGTTTCTTCTGTCATTTTAAGATCTATACTAAACATTCCTCTTATGCCAAGCTTGCTAAAGCTCAAAAATTTATAATAAACCTCAAATTTTAGGTATCTGTTTTAAGGTTTCCGAATTACTTTAATCTATTGTTAAAATATTTCGAAATATTTATGCAATTCCCAGTTTTTACATTTTAGTTTGTTTTCGTTTATATATATAGAAGATATGATCTGGCGTAACGGACAGACAACTTATTTTTATATATATATATCTATATATATAAAAATAAGTTGTCTGTGGATGGATGGATGGATGGATGTGTGGATGGATGTGTCAGGTGACGTCACCTGAAAAAACTGGATTAGGTGACGTCAAAACTGAAAAAACTAAAAAAAGGCAAAAACTACAAAAAAAAACTAAAAACTAATAAAAAAAATAAAAAAGCTAAAAAACTAAAAAAACTATAAAGGTAAAAACCAATAAAAAACTAAAAAAAAAACTGAAAAAACTAAAAAAAGGCAAAAACTACAAAAAAAAAAACTAAAAACTAATAAAAAAAAGTAAAAAAGCTAAAAAACTAAAAAAACTAAAAAAACTAAAAAAAGGTAAAAAACTAAAAAAAATAAAAAATAAAAAAAAAACTAAAAAAAAGGAAAAAACTGAAAAATAAGCTAAAATAAAGGTAAAAACCAATAAAAAACTAAAAAAAAAAAGGAAAAAACTAATAAATGACGACACTCAAAGAGAAAGCGACCAGGACAAAAAACTAAAAAAAAAGGCAAAAACTACAAAAAAACTAAAAACTAATAAAAAAAATAAAAAAGCTAAAAAACTAAAAAAACTAAAAAAAGGTAAAAAACTAAAAAAACTAAAAACTAAAAAAAAACTAAAAAAGGTAAAAACTAAAAGAACTAAAAAAGAAAAAAATAAATGACGACACTCAAAGAGAAAGCGACCAGGACAAAAGGAATGTTCGATTAGCAATCAACAAAGCACCGGGACACAGGGAGTATAAATGACGACCAGGACACAAGTAAAAAAAAAAATTAACAAAACTAAAAAGAAGGTAAAAACTACAAAAAAACTAAAAAGAAAAAAAAACTAAAAACTAATAAAAAAAACTAAAAAATCTAAAAATCTAAATAAACTAAAAAAGAAAAAAAAAGGAAAAAAATAAAGGAGAAAAACAAAACTAAAAAACGAATGTATATACAGACCGGTACACCGGGATACAAATGACGACCGGGACACAGGGAATATAAATAACGACCGGGACACAGGACACAACTACAACGGGGACACCGGGGGAAACAGGGGGATATAAATGACGACCGGGACAAAAAAACTAAAAAGAAATAAAAACTAAAAACTAATAAAAAAAACTAAAAAATCTAAAAATCTAAATAAGCTAAAAAAGAAAAAAAAGGAAAAAAATAAAGGAGAAAAACAAAACTAAAAAACGAATGTATATACAGACCGGGACACCGGGATACAAATGATGACCGGGACCCGGGACACAGGGAATATAAATGACGACCGGGACACAGGGACACAACTACAACGGGGACACCGGGGGAAACAGGGGGATAACCTGACAATCTATTTATATGCAAAGACAATGGGACAGCAAAGAATGTTGTATATTCGCAAGTTTTACGTAGTTAAAACCATATATATATATATATATCTATATTCACAGGTGGGACATAGGGACACAACTACAATGGCGCGTAACTATTATGGCGCGTAACGACTTACGCGCGCGGGGGGGCTTGGGGGGGGCGCGAAGCGCCCCCACCAACTAGGTGTTGGGGTGGCGCGAAGCGCCACCCCAACAGCTAGTATATATATATATATATATATATATATCTATATATATAAAAATAAGTTGTCTGTCCGTTACGCCAGATTATATCTTCTATATATATAAAAGAAAACAAACTAGAATGTAAAAACTGGAAATTGCTTTTTGCCTTTAGTTTTTGCCTTTTTTTAGTTTTTTTAGTTTTTTAGCTTTTTTATTTTTTTTATTAGTTTTTAGTTTTTTTTGTAGTTTTTGCCTTTTTTTAGTTTTTTCAGTTTTGACGTCACCTGATCCAGTTTTTTCAGGTGACGTCACCTGATCCATCCACAGATCCACAGACAACTTATTTTTATATATATACTAGCTGTTGGGGTGGCGCTTCGCGCCACCCCAACACCTAGTTGGTGGGGGCGCTTCGCGCCCCCCCCAAGCCCCCCCGCGCGCGTAAGTCGTTACGCGCCATAATAGTTACGCGCCATTGTAGTTGTGTCCCTATGTCCCACCTGTGAATATAGATAGATATATATATATGGTTTTAACTACGTAAAACTTGCGAATATACAACATTCTTTGCTGTCCCATTGTCTTTGCATATAAATAGATTGTCAGGTTTACCGACTCTTGAACATGCAACATATAATGGTCCATGGGAAAACAATCTGTATTCAGATCTATACCTCATGATTCTAATGATTGCCCTTGAGCTTTGTTGATGGTGATTGCTAATCGACCATTCCCTGTCCCGGTGTCCCGGTCGTCATTTACATCCCCCTGTTTCCCCCGGTGTCCCCGTTGTAGTTGTGTCCCTGTGTCCCGGTCGTCATTTATATTCCCTGTGTCCCGGGTCCCGGTCATCATTTGTATCCCGGTGTCCCGGTCTGTATATACATTCGTTTTTTAGTTTTGTTTTTCTCCTTTATTTTTTTCCTTTTTTTTTCTTTTTTAGTTTATTTAGATTTTTAGATTTTTTAGTTTTTTTATTAGTTTTTAGTTTTTTTTTCTTTTTAGTTTTTTTGTAGTTTTTACCTTCTTTTTAGTTTTGTTAATTTTTTTTTTTACTTGTGTCCTGTCGTCATTTATACTCCCTGTGTCCCGGTGCTTTGTTGATTGCTAATCGAACATTCCTTTTGTCCTGGTCGCTTTCTCTTTGAGTGTCGTCATTTATTTTTTTCTTTTTTAGTTCTTTTAGTTTTTACCTTTTTTAGTTTTTTTTAGTTTTTTAGATGAAAATTTTTTTTAGTTTTTTCCTTTTTTTCTTTTTAGTTTTTTATTGGTTTTTACCTTTATGTTAGCTTATTTTTCAGTTTTTTCCTTTTTTTTTATTTTTTTTTTATTTTTTATTTTTTTTTTTAGTTTTTTACCTTTTTTTAGTTTTTTTAGTTTTTTTTAGTTTTTTTAGTTTTTTAGCTTTTTTACTTTTTTTATTAGTTTTTAGTTTTTTTGTAGTTTTTGCCTTTTTTTAGTTTTTTCAGTTTTTTTTTTAGTTTTTTATTGGTTTTTACCTTTATTTTAGCTTATTTTTCAGTTTTTTCTTTTTTTTTTAGTTTTTTTAGTTTTTTTAGTTTTTTACCTTTTTTAGTTTTTTTAGTTTTTTTAGTTTTTTAGCTTTTTTATTTTTTTTTATTAGTTTTTAGTTTTTTTTGTAGTTTTTGCCTTTTTTTTAGTTTTTTTAGTTTTTTAGCTTTTTTATTAGTTTTTAGTTTTTTTTGTAGTTTTTGCCTTTTTTTAGTTTTTTTAGTTTTTTAGCTTTTTTATTTTTTTTATTAGTTTTTTGTTTTTTTTGTAGTTTTTTGCCTTTTTTTAGTTTTTTAGCTTTTTTATTAGTTTTTAGTTTTTTTTGCAGTTTTTGCCTTTTTTTAGTTTTTTTAGTTTTTTAGCTTTTTTATTTTTTTTATTAGTTTTTAGTTTTTTTTGTAGTTTTTGCCTTTTTTTAGTTTTTTCAGTTTAGACGTCACCTGATCCAGTTTTTTCAGGTGACGTCACCTGATCCATCCACAGACAGACAGACAACTTATTTTTATATATATAGATATATATCTATCTATATATATAAAAATAAGTTGTGGATGGATGTGTGGATGGATGTGTCAGGTGACGTCACCTGAAAAAACTGGATCAGGTGACGTCAAAACTGAAAAAACTAAAAAAGGCAAAAACTACAAAAAAAACTAAAAACTAATAAAAAAAATAAAAAAGCTAAAAAACTAAAAAAACTATAAAGGTAAAAACCAATAAAAAACTAAAAAGGCAAAAACTACAAAAAAAAACTAAAAACTAATAAAAAAAAGTAAAAAAGCTAAAAAACTAAAAAAACTAAAAAAACTAAAAAAAGGTAAAAAAACTAAAAAAAATAAAAAATAAAAAAAAACTAAAAAAAAGGAAAAAACTGAAAATAAGCTAAAATAAAGGTAAAAACCAATAAAAAACTAAAAAAAAAAAGGAAAAAACTAATAAATGACGACACTCAAAGAGAAAAAAAAGGCAAAAACTACAAAAAAAAACTAAAAACTAATAAAAAAAATAAAAAAGCTAAAAAACTAAAAAAACTAAAAAAAGGCAAAAACTACAAAAAAAACTAAAAACTAATAAAAAAGCTAAAAAACTAAAAAAACTAAAAAAAAGGCAAAAACTACAAAAAAACTAAAAACTAATAAAAAAATAAAAAAGCTAAAAAACTAAAAAAACTAAAAAAAACTAAAAAAAGGTAAAAAACTAAAAAACTAAAAACTAAAAAAAAACTAAAAAAGGTAAAAACTAAAAGAACTAAAAAAGAAAAAAATAAATGACGACACTCAAAGAGAAAGCGACCAGGACAAAAGGAATGTTCGATTAGCAATCAACAAAGCACCGGGACACAGGGAGTATAAATGACGACCAGGACAAAACTAAAAAATCTAAAAATCTAAATAAACTAAAAAAGAAAAAAAAGGAAAAAAATAAAGGAGAAAAACAAAACTAAAAAACGAATGTATATACAGACCGGTACACCGGGATACAAATGACGACCGGGACACAGGGAATATAAATGACGACCGGGACACAGGGACACAACTACAACGGGGACACCGGGGGAAACAGGGGGATATAAATGACGACCGGGACAAAAAAACTAAAAAGAAAAAAAAACTAAAAACTAATAAAAAAACTAAAAAAATCTAAAAATCTAAATAAGCTAAAAAAGAAAAAAAAAGGAAAAAAATAAAGGAGAAAAACAAAACTAAAAAACGAATGTATATACAGACCGGGACACCGGGATACAAATGACGACCGGGACCCGGGACACAGGGAATATAAATGACGACCGGGACACAGGGACACAACTACAACGGGGACACCGGGGGAAACAGGGGGATGTAAATGACGACCGGGACACCGGGACAGGGAATGGTCGATTAGCAATCACCATCAACAAAGCTCAAGGGCAATCATTAGAATCATGAGGTATAGATCTGAATACAGATTGTTTTCCCATGGACCATTATATGTTGCATGTTCAAGAGTCGGTAAACCTGACAATCTATTTATATGCAAAGACAATGGGACAGCAAAGAATGTTGTATATTCGCAAGTTTTACGTAGTTAAAACCATATATATATATCTATCTATATTCACAGGTGGGACATAGGGACACAACTACAATGGCGCGTAACTATTATGGCGCGTAACGACTTACGCGCGCGGGGGGCTTGGGGGGGGCGCGAAGCGCCCCCACCAACTAGGTGTTGGGGTGGCGCGAAGCGCCACCCCAACAGCTAGTATATATATATATATATATATATATATATATATATATATATATATATATATATATATGTTGTCTGTGTGTGGATCTGTGGATCAGGTGACGTCATGTTTGTTCGCATATGACGTCTGAATTATTTCACACTAATACAAAAGAAGAAAAAAACTAAAAAAGGTAAAAACTACAAAAAAAAAACTAAAAAGAAAAAAAAACTAAAAAAGCTAAAAAACTAAAAAAAACTAAAAAAAGGTAAAAATCTAATAACTAAAAAAAAACTGAAAAAAATAAAAAAAGGCAAAAACTACAAAAAAAATAAAAACTAATAAAAAAACTAAAAAAGCTAAAAAACTAAAAAAACTAAAAAAACTAAAAAAAAGGTAAAAAAACTAAAAAAAACTAAAAACTAAAAAAGAAAAAAACTAAAAAAAAGGAAAAAACTGAAAAATAAAAGAGAAAAAGAAAACTAAAAAAATATGAATAAATATATATAAAAATAAGTTGTTTGTGGGTTATGTCTGTCTGTCTGTCTGTCGAGTGACGTCGTGTTTGTCCGCATATGACGTCTGAATTATTTCACACTAATACAAAAGAAGAAAAAAAACTAAAAAAGGTAAAAACTACAAAAAAAACTAAAAAGAAAAAAAAACTAAAAAGCTAAAAAACTAAAAAAAACTAAAAAAAGGTAAAAAACTAAAAGCTAAAAAAAACTGAAAAAACTAAAAAAAGGCAAAAACTAAAAAAAAACTAAAAACTAATAAAAAAACTAAAAAAGCTAAAAAACTAAAAAAACTAAAAAAACTAAAAAAAGGTAAAAAACAAAAAAAAACTAAAAACTAAAAAAGAAAAAACTAAAATAAAGGAAAAAACTGAAAAATAAGAGAAAAAGAAAACTAAAAAAATATTAATAAATATAAAAAATATAAATATAAATATAATATAAATTAGCAATCAACAAAGCACCGAGACACAAATGACGACCGGGACACAGGGAGTATAAATGACGACCAGGACATAAGTAAAAAAAAACTAAAAAAACTAAAAAAATGGTAAAAACTACAAAAAAACTAAAAACTAATAAAAAAACTAAAAAATCTAAAAATCTAAATAAACTAAAAAAGAAAAAAAAGAAAAAAGGAAAAAAATAAAGGAGAAAAACAAAACTAAAAAACGAATGTATATACAGACCGGGACACCGGGATACAAATGACGACCGGGACACAGGGAATATAAATGACGAACGGGACACAGGGACACAACTACAATGGGGACGCCGGGGGCACAGGGGGATATAAATGACGACCGGGACACAAGGACACAAGGAATATAAATGACGCCCGGGACACTCAAAGAGAAATCACAGACTGGAACACCGGGACACAAATGACGACCGGGACACAGGGAATATAAATGACGACCGGGACACAGGGACATAACTACAAAGGGGACGCCGGGGTGCACAGGGGGATATATAAATGACGATGGCGACTCAGGGAATGGTCGATTAGCAATCACCATCAACAAAGCTCAAGGGCAATCATTAGAATCATGAGGTATAGATCTGAATACGGATTGTTTTCCCATGGACCATTATATGTTGCATGTTCAAGAGTCGGTAAACCTGACAATCTATTTATATGCACAGACAATGGGACAGCAAAGAATGTTGTATATTCGCAAGTTTTACGTAGTTAAAAACATATATATATATATATATATATATATATATATATATATATATATATATTATA